>NC_050177.1:29655754-29723254 GCF_008315115.2 Sander lucioperca | reverse complement strand
ATTCTGCACAAGCCACACACACACACACACACACACACACACACACACACACACACACACACACACACACACACACACACACACACACACACACACACACACAGACACACACACACACACACACACACACACACACACACACACACACACACACACACACACACACACACATAGAGACACACACACACACACACACACACACATAGAGACACACACACACACAGAAACACACACACACACACACACACATAGAGACACACACACACACACACATAGAGACACACACACAGAAACACACACACACAGTTTGATTCAGACTGTGAACTTTGGGTTAGTTTGATGCTGTCCCTCTCTGGGCGTTTCTTCTTGTTTCCTGTTTAAAGATTAATTTCACTTCCCAAAGTTTGTGACGCAGCTTTTTCTCTCCGTGTGAAGCTCAGCTGAAGGTAATTTAACTCGTCTGTAACGTTTAATATATATATATATATATATATATATATATATATATATATATATATATATATATATATATATATAATATAATATACTTTTTAAACCATTTAAATTTCGTTTTGTTTCAGAGAAAGTTGAACATAATGAAAGTGTTTGAACTCATTTCTAAAGGCTGTGTGTGTGTGTGTGTGTGTGTGTGTGTGTGTGTGTGTGTGTGTGTGTGTGTGTGTGTGTGTGTCTCTATGTGTGTGTGTGTGTCAGCTGACACAGGGAAACACACATGAACACACACTAACTGACAGGGCAAGGACACAAAACGATCTGACAACAGACAAGGAAACACAGGAGCTAAATAAACTAGGTAATGAGGAAACACAGGAGCTAAATAAAGTAGGTAACGAGGAAACAGGAGCTAAATAAACTAGGTAACGAGGAAACACAGGAGCTAAATAAACTAGGTAACGAGGAAACACAGGAGCTAAATAAACTAGGTAACGAGGAAACAGGAGCTAAATAAACTAGGTAACGAGGAAACAGGAGCTAAATAAAGTAGGTAACGAGGAAACACAGGAGCTAAATAAACTAGGTAACGAGGAAACACGGGAGCTAAATAAAGTAGGTAACGAGGAAACACGGGAGCTAAATAAAGTAGGTAACGAGGAAACACGGGAGCTAAATAAACTAGGTAACGAGGAAACACAGGAGCTAAATAAACTAGGTAACGAGGAAACACAGGAGCTAAATAAACTAGGTAACGAGGAAACAGGAGCTAAATAAACTAGGTAACGAGGAAACAGGAGCTAAATAAAGTAGGTAACGAGGAAACACGGGAGCTAAATAAAGTAGGTAACGAGGAAACACAGGAGCTAAATAAAGTAGGTAACGAGGAAACACGGGAGCTAAATAAAGTAGGTAACTAGGAAACACAGGAGCTAAATAAAGTAGGTAACGAGGAAACACAGGAGCTAAATAAACTAGGTAACGAGGAAACACAGGAGCTAAATAAAGTAGGTAACGAGGAAACACAGGAGCTAAATAAAGTAGGTAACGAGGAAACACAGGAGCTAAATAAACTAGGTAACGAGGAAACACAGGAGCTAAATAAACTAGGTAACGAGGAAACACGGGAGCTAAATAAAGTAGGTAACGAGGAAACACGGGAGCTAAATAAAGTAGGTAACGAGGAAACACGGGAGCTAAATAAACTAGGTAACGAGGAAACACAGGAGCTAAATAAACTAGGTAACGAGGAAACACAGGAGCTAAATAAACTAGGTAACGAGGAAACAGGAGCTAAATAAACTAGGTAACGAGGAAACAGGAGCTAAATAAAGTAGGTAACGAGGAAACACGGGAGCTAAATAAAGTAGGTAACGAGGAAACACAGGAGCTAAATAAAGTAGGTAACGAGGAAACACAGGAGCTAAATAAAGTAGGTAACGAGGAAACACAGGAGCTAAATAAACTAGGTAACGAGGAAACACAGGAGCTAAATAAAGTAGGTAACGAGGAAACACAGGAGCTAAATAAAGTAGGTAACGAGGAAACACAGGAGCTAAATAAACTAGGTAACGAGGAAACACAGGAGCTAAATAAACTAGGTAACAAGGAAACACAGGAGCTAAATAAAGTAGGTAACGAGGAAAGAAAAGTAACAGAAAGAGAGGTAACTTAACCTCAGACTCAGTTACTATGGTAACTTAACCTCAGAGTCAGTTACTATGGTAACTGAGCCTGTGAACCTAACCTGGTCGGGAGCAGGTTTTCTTCTCTCAGTCTCCTCCCTCTGACACAGCCCTCTCTCATTTCCTCATTCATTCATTCAGTCTGTATCAGGCGCATTTTAGACCAGTTTGTTATCAGCATGAATAAAAATAAATATGTTGGTTTATTAACCGTGTTAGGCAGACTATAAAACGTTTTATTTCTCAAAACATGGCATTTCCTTTTGTCTACAATCCCATTGATGAAGAAGCTGCTTTACTTCACAGAGTTAAACATACGTCGGGAGATGATATTGAGCCCCGACATTTTAATTTTTAGACAACTTCCTATTAGAGCGGTATCGTTTTTCTTCCCAGTCGATCAGTTATGTAGCCTAGACTACATAACCTCATCCTTCCTACTATCACTAACGTCACCCATCTACGCTCTTACATCCCAGCAGATTATTTCTGTCGCATTATGTTTTTTTTGCAAACGGCATTTGTCTTTTTGGTGATGCGGAGCATTGTAGTAAAGCCAATGTAGCAAAGCGCCGTCAGAAGAGTGTGACTCGCTCTGAAACCTGTTTTAAACGTTTTTAAAAGGAGTTCCACAGTATTGCAGGTGAATGATGTAAACCCTTTGATATAAAAGATTATGGATTATAATTCTGATAATGATGGTGCTGCAGCCTCAGAATGGGATTAGTAGGACTAAGACTTTTTCGTCCGCAGGATTGCACCTAAATGAAATAGATTATAGGTTCAATACCACTTCACCAGTAATATTAGGCTATCCTTATGATAAAATATGATATACACTATGATGGAATATATGCATTTACTTTAGCAATTTTCTCCCACGCAAATTGTCTCTCTTTTGCAGCAGCCGCTGTGTTGTTTTTTTTTAACTCTCTGTATGTGCACATGAGTATTTCCGCCGACCCGTTTGTTTGTGGTTGTTACCATGGTGAATCGTAGAATCATGGCTCCATTCATGCTGCCTTTTTATTGTGGTGGTGAACCTACTCTTAACCTGTTAGCGTCAATAAGAACAACAAAGGCACCTGACCAAACGTCCATATTTTACAAGATGGGAGTGAGAATTTGTTGATGTGAGCACACTCTAAATTTTAATAATGAAGAAAGATTATGCTGTTTATTATTTCTTAACCCTTTTTTCTTCAACCCTGACCCTACACATAACTATTACATATGAGGTGTTCGAGTGTAATAACTGTAGGTGCTATGAAAGTTAACTGCGTCCTCCTAACTGGGCCTGCTGTGTGTGTGTGTGTGTGTGTGTGTGTGTCTGTGTGTGTGTGTGTGTGTGTCTGTGTATGTGTGTGTGTGTGTGTGTGTGTGTGTCTGTGTGTGTGTGTGTGTGTGTGTGTGTGTGTGTCTGTGTATGTGTGTGTGTGTGTGTGTGTGTGTGTCTGTGTGTGTGTGTGTGTGTGTGTGTGTGTGTGTGTGTGTGTGTGTGTGTGTGTGTGTGTCTGTGTGTGTGTTCAAGGTTCGGCTTTATTGTCATTATACAACACAATTGTCCAATGAAATGTAATCATCATTTCCAGCTGCTCTGATCAAGATCAGTTACCAGCCAGGCTGCCTCTGTGGACTTTGGGCTAAAATATCGGGAAAAAAAGTCAAAAATTGTCAAAAATTATTCCAAAAAGGCGACTAAAACTCTGAAAAAAGCAACAAAAACCTTAAAAAAGGAACCAAATCTTCTAAAAAGCGCCCCATAAATCCTGCCTATGTCTACGTAGTTTTCTCTCCACGTTAGTTATCTGGACATTAGGACTCAACCATGTGGGGAAAATATCTAATTGTGATGTTTCTGCCCAGTTAGTCTTTGGTCTCTTCAGGGTTAGTTTGTGGCTCTGTGATGTTAAATATAATGTTTCTACTTCACTTCTTATTTCCTGAGAACGTGTGAAGGACTCTTGTGATGAAGATCAGAAAGCTGTCAGCAGCAGTTAGTGTCGGTCGGTCTGTTCACTGACAGGACTGATGTGGAGACAACATGCCAGTGTAGCCAGCTGTGTGTTTTTTTTGCTGCCTCCAGCTTCTTTAGAAACTAAATGTGTTTTCTAGCAAAAACAACGTTCTGTGTGTGTGTCGCGTCAGGTCATGGCAGTTTCTGCGGTGTCGCTATGACGACCAGCCACGCGGTACTAAATCTGCAATGGAAAAAGGAGGACGGGGCACCAGCGGCCGAGCAGAGCCGAGCCGAGTAGAGCTGCTTCTAGCAGTGGGTAAGCACCATAATATGGAACTGGTCACTATGAGCTGGCACTCCTCCAACAGGAAGTAGAGTCCAATCCTAATCAGGACCCTCTACAGTTAGAGGAGGTGTAGACCACACTCTCAGCAATCATTTGGTGCAACAGTGGCGAGAACAAACTTCTGACGTCTAAATTCCTGCATTCAGATATATTAGTATGCACGAATTTAAGTTATAAAATGTTGTAGGTTTCCTCAGGATGAAGCCGTAGCTCGACGCTCTTCTAAATCTCCTCGTCTTAATCCACATTAAAACATCCACAGGACCACACGGTACACTGCATATATCTATATTATTCTTACTACTATTATAATGTCACTGCTACTACGTTGCACATACATCTGTAAATGTTGTTCATACATTGTTCATATTACATAGCCATATTTATTCTGCTCTTATAACACTGCACTATATTTCATGTCCTGCCGATGCACCACCTGTCTATACTTTGTATATCACATTGCACTTTTCTGCTTTTTTTTGCACTTCTGGTTGGATGTAAACTGCATTTTGTTGTCTTTGTACTTGTGCTCTGCACAATGACAATAAAGTTGAATCTAATCTAATTCAGAAACAGCATCTCTGAGCTGGTGATGACATCATGGCGCCCTCTGGTGACATCATCAGGAACTACAAGCAGAGCTCCACAACACATATTCACACATTAAAACATCTTTACAGATTTTATTAGTTTAATTTCTATGTTTTTATCTTACACACTCACCCTACTTTATAAATTACAATTTAATACATTTTATGTATTCATTTTGTAATACTTAATAAACATTTATTTTTTTTAAACAGAATGTATTATTTACTTTAGTATATATTTGTAAAAATGGCAGATACCCCCATTTAGTGTATGTGTTATGTGAGTATAAAGGCACCGTTGGTACAGTGAATATAAACTTTCCACTGAAGAACAGCCGATGGAAATATTGTTATTTGGAGATAACGTTACTGATATTGTGATTTAGTATTATATTATATTAAGTATTGTATATTGTTCCAACTAGTGCAGTTAGGCGTCTGGATGAATGTTGGAGTAAACCAACCAGCCAACGGTCTCATTGTTTTTTTAAAGATTATTTTTTTGGGGCTTTTCCCTTTATTATAGTGAAAGAGGATAGATATGAAAGGGGGAGAGAGATGGGAGGGCGACACGCAGCAAAGGGCAGCAGGTCAGATTTGAACCGGCGCCGCTGCAGGACTCAGCCAACATGCTGCTCTTACTGGGTGAGCTAGAGGCCCCCCCGGTCTCATTGTTTTTAAATGAATTCAGGACAAACATCTTTAAACACCCTGGAGTCTGTGTGTACTCTCAACACGCCATCCTCTGTTATAATCAAAACATTCTTTAGATTTAAAAACAACTCTATTATATTTGTTATTACATGTTAACTGTCAGAAGTTCCATTTATTATTTCCTATATTTGGTAATGCTGCGCCTCTCTGGCCGTTCAGTGGCGGTTCTAGACCATTTCAAATGGAGGGGCCAGGCTGGGGTCACATGTGATTTCAGGGGAACCAAATATATTAATCCCCCCATAGGTTTGGTTCTCCAAAGACTGATAAACATATAACAATAAACACAAGAATACTCAATCTGTGTTAACCTACATTTCATATATCACTGCACATCAATAATATCCCTTTTTGGTGATAAAGATGTATTAAAGTATTTGCCACAGTTAGGGGGGCCAGAGGGGGGGTCGAGGCTTAATATAACGGGGGGACCCTTGCCCCCCCCTCTAGAACCGCCACTGCTCTTGTTTCCTGTTTAAAGTTTACTTTCACTTTCCAGATTTAGTGTCGCAGCTTTTTCTCTCCGTGTGAAGCTCCAGCTGAAGGTAATTTAACTCTAATGTCTGTAACGTTTGACTGGTGAACTCCAGCTGTGGTTAGTTTAGTTTAAGAGCAGAAAGCTGCAGAGAAACCAACACAACTGGACTTGGGATGAATTAAAACTGGAGTCTTATTCACAAAGATCCACCGCCATGTTGTGTGGGTATCTGGCCGAGTTACTGTCTTATAGATCCTTTATTTCTGTCTTATAGATCCTTTATTTCTGTCTTATAGATCCTTTATTTCTGTCTTATAGATCCTGTGTGTGTGTGTGTGTGTGTGTGTGTGTGTGTGTGTGTGTGTGTGTGTGTGTGTGTGTGTGTGAGAAACTGTAAGTTGCTGTTTGATACTTTAACAACACGTTAGTCTTTGGTCTCTTCAGGGTTAGTTTCTGGCTCTGTAAAGTTAAATATAATGTTTCTACTTCTCTTCTTATTTCCTGAGAAAGTTTGGACGACTCTTGTGTTGAAGATAAATCTCCATGTTGTAACATGAACTACTACAGAGGAGGTTTTAAATACTTTGCCAGGTGTTTATACGTCTGTCTGTCACAACCGTGAGGCTGCAGTCAGGAAACTTTACAGCTGTGTAGCTGAGATCTAAATGAAGGCCGAGTTGAAGATGGGGGGGGTCTGAGCAAGGGGGGAGGAAGTAGGAGGGGAGGAAGTAGGAGGGCCAACTTTAAGCCCCTGGCCTGATTTGGCCGGTGTGAATCCATCATAAGATGGCCTCTAGTTATTTCCTTTCTCCTGCTGTCAGAAAACAAACCGTCGTCTCCACCAGCGTAAAGTCAGACACAACAGGACTCTACTGTTTCCTCTGGGACCTTTCAGAATAAAATGTAGTGACCTAAATGCCTCTGTTACTGTTGTAGTGATGTGTGGAGGAGGAGGAGAAGTGTCTTCATGTCCTTAATTTTTATGAACCAGACAGGAATGTTCTGTGCAAAGATGACATTAGTCCTGGAGTCTTTCCAATGTTCCTGTTCTCCCAGAAAGATAATGAATGACAGAGCAGGATGAGCAGAGAGCAGAAATCATTCAGTGAAGAGATTTAGACTTTATTTCCTGCTTGATAGCTTCTAGTTTCTCCAGCATATTGAAATTCTGTGCAATTTCATTACTTCACACCAGTGGTGTAGTGGAGTCACCAATTAGAGAGATTCAGAGTCGAGTCTCGAGTCCCCAGTGTTCGAGTCTGAGTTGAGTCATCAAGGTTGAGTCTGTGTTATATTTCAAGACTACATTTCTCCACTATGGCACCTTTAAAGAGCTGATATAATTATAAAGGAGTGTCTACATTAAACAAAAATGACACCACTGTTATTTTTCCTCTGGAACCTTTCAGAATAAAATGTAGAGACCTAAATGCCTCTGTTACTGTTGTAGTGATGTGTGGAGGAGGAGGAGTGTATTCATGTCCTTAATTTTATAAACAGGAGAGGAATGTTCTGTTGCGTAAAGCAGGGTGAAATTTGCTGTCGCAACATTCCTCGCTAAAGTTGGGATTCATAAAGAATTTCCATGCGTAAAATGTGCCCAGTTTTCCGCAACCTTTTGACCATGCATGTGATCGTGCGTAATGCTCCCAAGGTTTTGTAGACTGTGTTTTAGTGAACTCCGATGGTACCCCCGTTTTCTGAACCCAACCCAGTTTTTGTTTTCCTGAACCCAACAATCCCGTTCTTTCCAAGCCGACCCAGAGCCGGTCGCAGCGCCCGGCTGCTATTTATTATTTCTTCTTTAACTCATCGGCCTTGGCTCATTGTCTGTGAAGAACCAGCCCAGTCTCACGGCAGTTTGTGTAAATGTCACGTTATTTGTATCTATTGATTGATTCACGGGGACGTTTTTCTCGTTTTTTACGTGTCAATGTCACGTTATTTTCTCGGGGAAAGGACACCGGGAGACGGCTGGGAAACGAAGGCAAGGCGGCCCGCTGGGGACGCGCTACAATAACGGGATGGGAAAAGGGTGCCTTACACGCCGGGAGACGGCCGCGGGGGACGGGGGACGTGCCACAATAACACACGGGACAAAAGACGCGATCCCCGGGAAACAAAGGCCCACACGCGGGACGCGATCCCCGATCGCCCAGGTGAAAGTCCTGTGTTGTTTGACCCATCCATCACCCCGACCAACCTCCCTACGTGGATTTTCGGCTTTTTATACTACTCCGTAACATTTTCGTGTTGTGGACACGAAATATGCTTCCCATTAAAATACACAAATAAACTCCACATTTTCGTGCTGTCCACCACGTAAAAACGAGAAAAACGTCCCCGTGAACATGAATCAATAGATTCAAATAACGTGACATTTACACGAACTGCCGTGAGACCGGGCTGGAAGAACATAAAAAATAACTTATTTTCAATGACTGCACACGGTACACCCCCCCCCCCACACACACACATAACTATTACATATGAGGTGTTCAGGTCTACTGGACCCCAGTGTAACTGTACTATGAAACTTAACTGTGTCCTCCTCCTAACTGGGCCTGCTGTGTGTGTGTGTGTGTGTGTGTGTGTGTGTGTGTGTGTGTGTGTGTGTGTCTGTGTGAATGTTGTCTGTCTGAACCTGCTATTCCCACACAAAGTTAAAAAAATGTTACATTTCAATCACTTTCACCTGTTCTGATTAAGTTCTAAGAAATAAGCACCAATAATGATCAAACATCTTGTTTCTATTTTTTACCTTTTTTATATTTGAATTTCCTTGTTTTCTCACAAAAAACGAAAATGATCATATGATCATTAATGTGATCTCACAGGGGTAAATAATAAATCTGTTAAGTATTAAGGCTGTGTAACAAACATATGAACACCACACAAGGGTTAAGGCCTCCAAACAGGATTTAGTTTGGATGTTCTACCTCTGTTAGGAGCACCTCCATCTCACAATCACTGAATCAGGTTTTTTCCCCATTCTTCCGTTTCATGATTGGTCATCAAGGGCTTCTATACAAGGCTGCTATATTCATTGATTGATTAACATGGACCTTATTAGGACAAATATGGGAGGACCTTGGGAGGGGCGTGAGGCTCGTGCACGACCGCATAAGGTAACGCACGTCCATATTTATAACAATATGGGAGGACCGCATGAGTCATATCCGCAAGGTGTTATAAACCAGAATTTTGTTCTTGCGTACTAAAATTCTGACTTTTTGGCGCACAAAATCTTTCAGAATAGAATCTACACACAGTTTTATAAATGAGGCCCCAGGATAAAATGACAGGAGGATGCCCAGGACAGAAAGGTGAGATTGATTGTCATAATGGAGTCTTGTCTCCATTAGAGGACAGAAAGATGACATTAGTCCTGGAGTCTTTCCAATGTTCCTGTTCTCCCAGAAAGATAATGAATGACAGAGCAGGATGAGCAGAGAGCAGAAATCATTCAGTCAAGAGATTCAGACTTTATTTCCTGCTTGATAGCTTCTAGTTTCTCCAGCAGCTTCTCTTACTGGAGATTAAAAAGTGGTCTTCCTCTCTTTCTAACAGGACCCATCAGAGACCAGACCCTGCTGAACCTGAACCTGAACCTGAACCCAGCTGTCCATGAAAACTAACCGGTCCATGGAGCCACCGCTACTTTAAAAAAAGACCTGTAAGGGAGCGGATAATAGAAATGGAGGAGAGGCTACTTGAAATGGAGGAGAGAGGATTGATGGAGAGACTTGAATGGCAGAAGGAGCGAATTGCAATGGAAAGTGAAATTGAAATGTTAAGAAGAAGATTGAGGTGAGTTGTGAACATCCAGCAAACTGGAACGAGTCTCATTGGATGGAACTACGTCCCGTCTGGGTTGTTTTTTGTTTTTTTTTGTAATTTTGTGGAAAGAAATTATTGTAGTTGATGACTGAAATGAGAATATTTTGTAAAATGATTTACTGTCTCACACAAAATATCTTTCTGTTTAGACAACATTTTGAAATATTATATTTAGATTTTAAATTCTGATTTCAAAAGATATTTTTATTGAGTTTTGGACAGAAAGTAAAGCATTATTGGCATTTAATTGTTAATAATTAGGCCTACAGACATATTCATATTAATATTATATTTTATGCACGGAGACTTTAACTGAACATGTGACCCTGAATAAATGTGTTTTTCTATCAGGACCCAGCAGAGACCAGAGTCTCCTGAACCTGAACCTGAACCTGAACCTGAACCTGAACCTGAACCTGAATCCAGCTGTGTGTCCTTTAAGAGCGACCGGTCACAGGGACGCTTTATTCATTTTAAAGGAGATCAACCCTCTGCTGAAAAGAGGTAAGCTGTTAATATTATAATATTGCTGAATCATGTTTTAACTTTTATGTATCTAGAGAAGTTTTAAGTTTATTTTCAGCATCTTTCTTCTTCACATATATTTATATTCTCACATCTGAAAGTTGTCCAGTTAAACCAGTCTTCAACTCTTGACTTTAGGTAAATATTGGATCTGGTTTGGTCCAATATATTCTCTGGTGTTTTAACTTTTTAACCCAGTTTTTTGTGTAGTTTAATGAACTTCTCTGTGTTAATCTTGTTTTAGTTGCTGCTTGTATCTCCAGCAGTTTTTGTTTCTGAATAATAAAAAGTGAATTTCCATCCCTGTTGGTCTTACTCTCTGTGTAACAGGATCCATCACAGACCAGACTCTGCTGAACCTGAACCCAGCTGTGTGTCCTTCAAGAGTGACTGGTCATATGATCGCCTCCTTGACTTTAAAGGTCAACAACCCTCTGCTGAAATGAGGTAAGCTGTTAATAATATTATAATATTGCTGATTCGTGTTTCAACTTGTATGTATCCAGAGAAGTTTTTAAATTTATTTTCAGCATCTTTCTTCTTCACATATATTTATATTCTCTCATCTGAAAGCTGTCCAGTAGACCAGTCTTCAACTGTAGATCTCAATGTAATATTGGACCTGGTTTGGTCCAATATTATCTGGTCTTTTAGCCCCATTAAAAAGCATTTTAAATCTCCCATAGCCATAGGGTAGGCTAAAAATCATGAATGGCAAAATTCTTCCCAAATGTTCTTCTCCAACTGGGAATACCAGGGTGATGGTTGGGATGGATGCCCCTCAGAGTGCCCCTTCCAGGGTAACTTCATCTGCACATCCCCCTGGAGAACCAGCGACCCTTGGTAAGTGTTTGTGTCACCTGGGTCAGGACAACATTTACCATGAGAAGACTTCTGCCATTTGAGTCTGGACACCTCCAGGACAGTTCTCAGTGAGTGGGTTCATGACCAGACCCCCCCCCCCTTGACTTTTTACTGTATATACCAGAATCAACCATTTTCCTTTTGTAGGCATGAAATTATTGTATTTTTTCCAGTTATATTATGGAGCCGTGTGTGTGTGTGTGTGTGTGTGTGTGTGTGTGTCAGTGTGTGAGAGAGAGTTTGTGTAAATGTAAGCAAGCACTGATCATTTTAGGGGTGAAAAAGGGCATCTTTTGAAGGATGCATTTCATGTTTTTATTCAAGCACCTCTTCAAAGACACATGAAATGCATCCTTCAAAAGATGCCCTTTTTTCACCCCTAAAATGATCAGTGCTTGCTTACATTTACACAAACTCTTTCTCACACACTGACACGCACACACACACACACACACACACACACACACACACACACACAGCTCCATAATATAACTGGCATAAATACAATAATTTCATGCCTACAAAGGGAAAATGGTTGATTCTGGTGGAATACAGTAAAAATATCAAATATCACCACTTTTGTTCAAAATGAAATGCTATGTAAAAAATACTAATGCAATCAAATTAATTTTTTTTCTAATCTTTGACATATCCAAGACTCTAATCTCCACCAAAGCCCCATCTCCATATTATTCATTATATGGAAAAAAAAAAATTTTTTTTTGAATAAATAATGAAATACTTCAAATAAATAAACTTGCATTTAAAGGGTTAAAATCCTGAAAATGATTGAATGTTTGGTAGTTTTGAGCAAAGTAGAAGTTGTTTAAGCAGAAAACAATATTGATGATTTAATAGCAGTTTTTGTGTGCGTGTACATTTTTGCCACGAAGGTGTCCAGAGGGTACAAAATGAATCAATCAAGTATAAAAAAACATGTAAGAGTGAAAAACACTGGATTTAAAAATTATCACAAAATGAAAAAAAAAAAATGATACAAAAATGCCTGAAGAGGGCATGAGGGTTAATTCTTAGTTCTTTCTGTTGATTCACAGTGGGGTCAGCAGTACCACCAACACTTTCATGTCAGGGGAAACCATCTGATTCAATGTTGTAATCAACACTTTAAGTCACAGGAAATTACCTTGTGTTTGTCTCTGTGTGGACAGACATGATGTGAGCTAATTCTTCCTGATTCCTCCACAGAGTGGACCAGGAGAGCTCAGAGGTTCCCAGTGGTCAGTCTGCCCAGCAGCATCAAACACACCTGGACTCCATATTTATGGTCTGTACATGTACAACAACTACTTTTACATCTATTATGTTCACAATCATCTCCATGCTGCACTTTTCAGACCAGTCTGTACAACAAGTAGCCTATCTGATGTTTGCTTTAATGATTTCAGTTTGATTGTGTCATTCATATAATCTTCTGTTCCAGCTGCTGGAGGAGAACATCGGCACTTTTGTGAAGAACGAGCTGAAGAAGATCCAGAAGGTTCTGAGTCCAGATTACCCAGAATGCTCAGAGAGTCAGAGGGAGAATGAGGATGAAGAGCAGAGGAGCAGCAGAGAGGCATTTCTGAAGATCACACTGCACTTCCTGAGGAGAATGAAGCAGGACGAGCTGGCTGACCGTCTGCAGAGCAGTAAGAGGATTTCTCTAAAGATTTAACTTGCTGGACTAATGGGACGTTTACTAATGTCTCCAGAGAAGGGTTAAAATATGTTTCTGTTTTCTTTACAAAATTTCTTAATGAGCTTTTTTATTATGTATTCATTCAGGAAGTTCTGCTGGAGTGTGTAAACGTAAACTCAAGACTAACCTGAACAACAAGTTCCAGTGTGTGTTTGAGGGGATTGCTAAAGCAGGAAACCCAACCCTTCTGAATCAGATGTTCACAGAGATCTACATCATGGAGGGAGGGACTGCAGAGGTCAATGATGAACATGAGGTCAGACAGATTGAAATAGCATCCAGGAAACCAAACAGACCAGAAACAACAATCAGACGAGAAGACATCTTTAAAGCCCCACCTGGAAGAGATGAACCAATCAGAACAGTGATGACTAAGGGAGTGGCTGGCATCGGGAAAACAGTCTTAACACAGAAGTTCACTCTGGACTGGGCTGAAGGCAAAGCCAACCAGGACATCCAGTTCATATTTCCATTCACTTTCAGAGAGCTGAACATGGTGAAAGAGAAAAGGTACAGCTTGGTGGAACTTGTTGATCACTTCTTCAGTGAAACCAAAGAAGCAGGAATCTGCAGGTTTGAAGAGTTCCAGGTTGTGTTCATTTTTGACGGTCTGGATGAGTGTCGACTTCCTCTGGACTTCCTCAACACTGAGATCCTGACTGATGTTACAGAGTCCGCCTCAGTGGGTGTGCTGCTGACAAACCTCATCAGAGGGAATCTGCTTCCCTCTGCTCGCCTCTGGATAACCACACGGCCTGCAGCAGCCAATCAGATCCCTGCTGAGTGTGTTCACATGGTGACCGAGGTCAGAGGGTTCACTGATGGCCAGAAGGAGGACTACTTCAGTAAGAGATACAGAGACAAGAAGCAGGAAAGCAGAATCATCTCCCACATCAAGACATCACGAAGCCTCCACATCATGTGCCACATCCCAGTCTTCTGCTGGATCACAGCTACAGTTCTGGAGGACGTGTTGAAGACCAGAGGGGGAGGAGAGCTGCCCAAGACCCTGACTGAGATGTACATCCACTTCCTTGTGGTTCAGTCCAAACAGAAGAACATCAAATACGATGGAGGAGCTGGGACCGATTCAAACTGGAATGAAGAGACAAAGAAGATGATCGAGTCTCTGGGGAAACTGGCTTTTGAGCAGCTGCAGAAAGGCAACCTGATCTTCTATGAATCAGACCTGACAGAGTGTGGCATCGATATCAGATCAGCCTCAGTGTACTCAGGAGTGTTCACACAGATCTTTAAAGAGGAGAGAGGACTGTACCAGGACAAGGTGTTCTGCTTCGTCCATCTGAGTGTTCAGGAGTTTCTGGCTGCTCTTCATGTCCATCTGACATTCATCAACTCTGGAGTCAATCTGCTGACAGAAGAACAAACAACCTCTCGGTGGTCTGAAGTGTTCAGAGACAAATCAACACGTTTCTACCAGAGTGCTGTGGACGAAGCCTTACAGAGTCCAAATGGACACCTGGACTTGTTCCTTCGCTTCCTCCTGGGTCTTTCTCTGCAGACCAATCAGAATCTCCTACGAGGCCTGATGACACAGACAGGAAGTAGCTCACAGACCAATCAGAAAACAGTCAAGTACATCAAGACGAAGATCAGTGAGAATCTGTCTGCAGAGAGAAGCATCAATCTGTTCCACTGTCTGAATGAACTGAATGATCGTTCTCTAGTGGAGGAGATCCAACAGTACCTGAGATCAGGAAGTCTCTCCACAGATAAACTGTCTCCTGCTCAGTGGTCAGCTCTGGTCTTCATCTTACTGTCATCAGAAAAAGATCTGGACGTGTTTGACCTGAAGAAATACTCTGCTTCAGAGAAGACTCTTCTGAGGCTGCTGCCAGTGGTCAAAGCCTCCAACAAAGCTCTGTAAGTGTGATTTATTCATCAATAAATACTCTGATATCTTTGAACAGGAGTTAAATATAAATAACTTGTTTCCTTCCTGTTGTCTCTCCAGACTGAGAGGCTGTAACCTGTCAGAGAGAAGCTGTGAAGCTCTGTCCTCAGTTCTCAGCTCCCAGTCCTCTAGTCTGAGAGAGCTGGACCTGAGCAACAACAATCTGCAGGATTCAGGAGTGAAGCTGATCTCTGTTGGACTGAAGAGTCCACACTGCACACTGGAGACTCTCAGGTCAGATCAAGAACAATAATCTTTGAAAACACAGTATTTTATTCTGATTTAGAATCACTTCATAATCAATGAAATATGAACTGTAGCTGAGATACACAAATAATTTATATTTTAATATCATGTGACTTTGATTACTGGACGTTTGTTTATTCCTGATTATACAACAAGTTGATCCGACCAGAAAACCTGATTGGTCAGCTAGACATTTAGAACGTACTCAAATCAGCATGACAGCACACCCAGAGCCATTGGAGGACAC
Source organism: Sander lucioperca (assembly GCF_008315115.2). Classification (NCBI taxonomy): domain Eukaryota; kingdom Metazoa; phylum Chordata; class Actinopteri; order Perciformes; family Percidae; genus Sander; species Sander lucioperca. Next base: position 29,707,692 of record NC_050177.1, on the reverse strand, counting down.
CTCGCACATCACATAAAGTATTACTCCTCCATTTCCATGGCAACATTGTAACTTCCAGGTCTGAATCAAAAACAGTAACGTTAGCCTACAGCATTGATACAATGGATCGTTTTGTTGATAATTTTGATTTATATGGAGGACTTAGTTTTGATGAATGGTTGGAAGACGATGAGAAGTGAATTATTGGATGAAACAACATTTTTACAACAATCTGGAGTTAACTGTTACTGGAATAGTTTGGATAACATCAGCTGTTTGGATCCCATCAGCTGTTGGATCACATCAGCTGTTGGATCACATCAGCTGTTGGATCACATCAGCTGTTTGGATCACATCAGCTGTTTGGATCACATCAGCTGTTTGGATCACATCAGCTGTTTGGATCACATCAGCTGTTGGATCACATCAGCTGTTTGAATAACATCAGCTGTGCCACTGACGCGTCAATAATGAAGTTTGCGGACGTATAGTAGCAAAAAAAAAATGTTTATTAGATATTTTAGTTATAACCAGATAAAGTTAGCCAAGCAGTTTGGTGTTTATATGTGCGGTAGTTATTACGTTTTAGAAAATTCCACGATCACTACCATTACAAAGCTAACATTAGCTTAAGATCTGAATGGCTGACTAACGTTTAACAGGGAGGGACTACAAATGATTTCTGTTGCTTTTCTTTATTTTTAGAGTTAATTGCCCCACAATATGAACACAGTTTGATTATAATTTTTACTTAATTGGTAACCATTAATCGCTTTATTACACGAGAGGGTTTGATTTAACGTCATGTTATCACTTCAGTCATGCTTAGCTGCTTCAATGTCGTGCCAATAATGACGTTAAATCAAACCCTCTCGTGTAATATTGCTTAGTTCTGTTACGATTAATTATCATGTTTCAGACTTGTTTAGAGTAGAGCAGCAGATATTTAAACATGCTGAGAAGGGATTTCATATACTGTATGTACATTTCTCTAAACTTTAAGCTTTATTAAATTTAAACCACCCCTCTCATGTCAGGATTTAAAATTTAGCAATTTGGAAACCTTTAAATGTTTCCAAAGCATTTTCTAAAAAGCACAAAGTATGAACTATGGCTATGGCATTTTTTTTAAAAAGTATGTGAATTTGAATACTGGATGTCTTTTTATTCCTCATTCAGTCACAATTAGTTATCATGTTTCCAACTTGTTTAGAAAATGGATTTTATATTCTTTAACACCAAAAGTCTGGAGACTCTCAGGTCAGGATTCATTAACCCATTCAACTGATGACCATTTAACTTTAGTTGATGAAACAGCTGCTTTGTGTCTGTTGATACGATAAACTTGGGCAGTAGTTATTAATTATATAATTATTAATTTCTAGACTCAGAGTTACTTTCCATGAGGATTTTTCATTGTTTACTTTTGTTGTTAAATAATTAAATAGAACAGTTCATCTTAATGGTGTATTCTAAATCTGGACCAAAATGTACCTGGACAACAAACATAAAACTAATACATGGCTCCACGTGTTGACAGAGGGTTCCTGTGTGTTGTTCTGTGTGTTTGCAGTCTGTCAGGCTGTCTGATCTCAGAGGAAGGCTGTTCTTCTCTGGTCTCAGCTCTGAGCTCCAACCCCTCCCATCTGAGAGAGCTGGACCTGAGCTACAATCATCCAGGAGACTCAGGAGTGAAGCTACTGTCAGCAGGACTGGAGGCTCCACTCTGGAGACTGGAGACTCTCAGGTACAAACACTGATGAACAAAAAGGAGATATTTGTGTAGGAAGTTGTAAAGGAGAACATCTCCAGGAACTAAAATCATAACTCCCTCTTGTTAATAATTGATGTAGTTTGGACAGATATCTGTATGTTAAAGGAACTGTCCGTGTTTTGAAGAAACATCCTTTTTATGTGTGAAGAGTGTGTGGATGAAGCATTAATTTACTCTTTTGGCAGACTCGTTAGCTAGAGGTTTAAAATGTCAGTTGCCAGTGCTGCATGGCTCATGTGCTCGATCAGAGACGCACACTGACATCTTGACCAATTATTGTACAAAGTTCCTCTTGTGCTGGGAGAGTACCGACTCTAAGGTTAAAAAGTCCCTCAAAACGCTCTTTCCTAGTCCCTGCGGGACAAACACAATATATGTGTGTGTTAGAGTGATGTAATTGTGATGTAATTGTAATTGTAATTGTAATTGATGTTTCTCTACAGAGAAAGGTCCATTGTTGCACCAAATGCTTGCCCTTGGGGGAATTGTTGGGTCTTTGTAAATGATAGTGTGGCAGTGGCACAGACAGCCGTAATCCTGTACGCACTGTTGTGTAACAGTGCGTACTAATGCACTGAGTTTAGCCGGATACTCGGCTGAAACGAGTATCCGGTACGGATAAAGCACTTTTGCCGAGTATGAGTATTATACGAGTAATACGAGTCAATATCTGTGCTCGGATTGAATAAAAATCGTTGACTAGCGGACTGTGTCTGCGTTCTGTGATAGGCTAGTCGTCACAGCGCCCCTCCCCTACACACATACAGATGTATTGTGTTGCTGTGTCCCGCTCTGCTCACTCACACAGAACAGCTCTCTCTCTCTCTGTCTCTCCCTCAGTCACTCAGGTCCGCGGGTCTTTTCCGTTAACGTTTAGGGTTTTTTCCAAGTGTATCTCGCTGCAGTCTGTGAGAAGGCCGGGCTTGACATTTTAGGCTTGAAGTTGGTGATCTGCCTAAGTCCGACTGTCTGGAAAGGACTTAGGCAGATCACCAACTTCAAGCCTAAAACCCCCCACTCCTTCAATGACCGACACCTAGCCAACGACCTGAACGAGTTCTACTGCCGATTTGAAAGACAAAAGGACAGTCCTGACACCATCCCCCACGACACCTCCCTACAGCTACAGCCACTGTGCATCACCTCCACCTCGCCCACCTCAGCAGGGTCCTGGGCCCCCTCACCAATGCCCTCCTTAAAGGTCCCCTCCACCTCCACCCCCCCTCCCACCTCAGTGATGACCCTCTCCATTCACGAGAGGGACGTCAACAGACTGTTCAGGAGACAGAATCCCAGGAAAGCTGCTGGACCGGATGCTGTCTCCCCATCCAGCTTGAAGCACTGCGCTGACCAGCTGTCTCCAGTGTTCACAGACATTTTTAACACCTCACTGGAGACATGTCACGTGCCAGCCTGCTTCAAGACCTCAACCATAATCCCTGTCCCCAAGAAGCCAAGGACCACAGGACTTAATGACTTCAGACCCGTCGCCCTGACCTCTGTGGTTATGAAGTCCTTTGAGCGCCTTGTGCTTTCACACCTCAAAGCCATCACCGACCCCCTCCTGGACCCCCTGCAGTTTGCCTACAGAGCCAATAGGTCTGTAGACGATGCAATCAACCTGGCCCTCCACTACATCCTCCGGCACCTGGACTCCGCAGGAACCTACGCCAGGATCCTGTTTGTGGACTTCAGCTCTGCCTTCAATACCATCATCCTGGCTCTGCTTCAGGAGAAACTCTCCCAGCTTGGTGTGCCTGACTCCACCTGCAGGTGGATCACTGACTTCCTGTCTGACAGGAAGCAGCATGTGAAGCTGGGGAAACACGTCTCCGACTCACAGACCATCAGCACCGGATCCCCCCAGGGCTGCGTTCTTTCTCCTCTGCTCTTCTCCCTGTACACCAACAGCTGCACCTCCAGTCACCAGTCCGTCAAGCTTCTGAAGTTTGCGGACGACACCTCCCTCACCGGACTCATCTCTGATGGAGACGAGTCCGCCTACAGGTGGGAGGCTGACCACCTGGTGACCTGGTGCAAGCAAAACAATCTAGAGCTCAACGCTCTAAAGACAGTGGAGATGGTTGTGGACTTCAGAAAGAACCCAGCCCCACCTGCCCCCATCACCCTCTGTGGCTCCACAATCGACACTGTGGAGTCTTTCCGCTTTCTGGGAACTACCATCTCCCAGGACCTTAAGTGGGAGCTGAACATCAGCTCCCTCGTCAAGAAAGCACAACAGAGGATGTACTTCCTGCGGCAGCTGAAGAAATTCAACCTGCCAAAGACAATGATGGTGCACTTCTACACAGCCATCATTGAGTCCATCCTCACATCCTCCATCACCATCTGGTACGCTGCTGCCACTGCCAAGGACAAGGGCAGACTGCATCGTGTCATTCGGTCAGCTGAGAAGGTGATTGGCTGCAATCTGCCGCCGCTCCAGGACCTATACGCCACCAGGACTCTGAAGTGTGCTGGAAAGATTGTGGCTGACCCCTCCCACCCCGGACACAAGCTCTTTGAGCCACTCCCCTCTGGCAGGAGGATGAGGTCCATCAGGACCAAAACCTCACGCCACATAAACAGTTTTTTCCCCTCCGCCACTAGCCTTCTAAACAAGGCTCGAAATCCACCCTGACTCTCTCTACACCCCACCTCTGGCTCCTCATGCCACTGTACCTACTCTGCAGTTTTCACTACTGTTTAACTTATTTTACTATTTATTTAAAAAAAAATTAGCGTTATTAATACGTACTGTGTGTATATGTTTATACTTATATTGTTTATATCCTTTTATCCTTCTTATATTTGTATGTGTGACATGCTCCAACAACACCATGACAAATTGATTCTGATCAAGCGTCGTCCACATCCAAGTCAGCCATTTTTTTTTTGCTTACGTCATTCCCCATACGCTTGAACGGACCAAGACAGCCTGATAGAATCTTTTTACTATGAAGAAAATTATTTGGATAATGCCATGTTTTTTATTTTGAATCTTTTAATTTTATTTGAAAATGTTATATCTATAAATGTAAATGATCTGAAAGAAAACCGAATAGGCTAGTCACCAATTTAAAAATGATATGACATTATATTTTGAAACTTGGAAAAGGACTGACAAATAAGAAAGCCATCCGGACTCTGAACATTTACAATGCCTTACAACCTCTTTAATGTAAATTTAATGCGCCCCTTTTTCGTGTATGTATGTATGCATTTAATGTTTTCAATGTGTTTATGGATCTGTACTTGAATAATAAAGTTTTTTGAAGACAAAAAAAAAGACAGCCTGGTAGAAGCTGATAGAGCCTCTTGATTCACATTAGATAGAAACTGATGATTTAGGCTAAACACAAACGATATTTCATGCAACAGTGAAGTTTTCATGTAGTTACTACTGATTTCTGATTTTGAAATGATATCCAAATTTGAAAAATGGGTCATTTTAAACCTTGTTAATATTGATGACAATGTGTTCAAACGGAAAACGAGCCATATTTCATTTAATTTAGCCCTCAAAAGTAGAATGGTGTGTTGTTTCGTTATGGACTTTCATATTAACAGCAAGAATTCAGTCACAACCAAATGTACAAAGGGGCGATTTTACTTTAACAATTAACAGGTGAACCAGAAGCATACAGGGGAAACTCCAAAAATTAGAATATTGTGCAAAAGTTCATTTATTTCAGTAATTCAACTTAAAAGGTAAAAGTAATTATATAGACTTATTACATGCAAAGCGAAATATTTCAAGCCTGTATTTGTTATAATTTTGATGACTATGGCTTACAGTTTATGAAAACCCTCAGAAAATTAGAATATTGTGAAAAGGTTCAATATTTGAGGCTCAAAGTGTCCCACTCTAATCAGCTAATTAATCCAAACACCTGCAAAGGGTTCCTGAGCCTTTAAATAGTCTCAGTCTGGTTCAGTAGAACTCACCATCATGCCAGATGCTCCTCAGATATTACCTGCACAGTAACACACCTAATCTAAGTATTTCAAAAGGTCGAACACACATACAGATGTCTAGATACAGTAAAATCGCTACGTGATTACCGTTATATCCGAGGGTTGAAGTTGCATTTTAACGGGGCAGTGCAAGTTGCGGCTGTGGTTTAGCTGAAGCTAACGCAGCCTGAGCTTTCACGTTACAATATAAAAGGTGTTGACCGTTGACTTAGCTAGCACGCAAACAGTTCATTTACATGTCTACGAGCATGTTAGCAAACTACACCAAAAGACAAATAGGAATATTGATAGAAAGCAGGGGAAACTAGTAGGCTACTTCCATACTTTTTATCATTGGCTAATTAGCAACCTGCCTGCCATCAGATGTAGCTTCCGAGCTAGCTAGCAGCTAGCCCCAGAAGCTCATGAAAACAAGGCTTTCACCGGAGCAGTCTTACGTTATTTCCGAACCACTCTTTTCGTTTCAAAGTCGGAAATCAAATGAACGAAAAAGTACACGGGCCCAATTACAGTTCACTGTTGTTGCATGAAATGTCGTTTGTGTTTAGCTTACATCAGTTTCTGTCATCTAATGTGAAACAAGACGATATCAGCTTTGCTACCGTCTTGGTCCGTTCGAGCGTATGGGGAGACGACGTAGGTTAAAAAATAAATAAATGACTGACTTGGATGTGGGCGGGTCTTGACATCAAGCCCCGCCTTCCCGCAGACTGCAGCGAGATGCCCCTCGTTTTTTCAGCTTCAGGTTTGTTTTTTACTTCGGTTTGTAGTACTTCCTTATTATCCAGTAGAGTAAACGGTAAACGTGGGGTTTGTCCAGATGTGGTGCTTGGTAGAATGCGACTTTTTTTCTTTTTTAAACCGTCAGCTGGCTCTAAACAGATCTGAAAAACAGCGTCGGACTATTTGATCCGTAGAACACAGTTCCCCCCCCCGCCCCCCTCTCTCTCTCTTTCTCTCTCTCTGTTACACACACACACACACACACACACACACACACACACACAAACACACCTGGTGTGGAAATAAAAAAATAAAAAAAGAACCAAAAAAAAAAAAAAAAATCACACTGATCATACAAAAATTAAAAGTTAAGCAGAAAGTTATGTTGAGTATGAAAACTCTTGTTCATTACATTTTACTTCATAATTCAACCTCATGTGTTGTATTCATTGTTCTTGTTCTGTATATAGTTTGTTTGTTATCGTGATCAAAACCATTGATCTGAAGCTCAGTGCTGATGCTGTCATGTAAATAGTTTTCTAATCAGCAATAAATATAACAATTTCTGATCAACCCATATCATTTGCATGCGTAAAATAACATACCGGTTAAAGCCCCGCCCATTTCAAGACAAACGACCCACTTCCGGGTTAAATCCCGCCCACTTCCGGGTTAGGCCCTGCCCAGTCCGAGTACAGATACAGATAATTCATATGGTTAACAGATACAGATACAGATAATGCTGTACTCGCTCATCCCTAATGTTCAGTTATATTTTCCTCATTATTTATACATTATTTCACCCACAAGCCATCCGCTATTAATCAGAATATTCGTTGTTATGACTCGATCTGTAGATCAGAGGTGGGCCGTCAGGGCCAGCAAGGCCTTCTCTGCTGGCCAAGAAATTATCAGAATCAGAAAATTATATTTTTATAATTAAAGGCCTATATATTAATTTCTAAAATAAATATATATATTTATAAATTTCATATGTATTTTATATATTGTATACACTGTAAGTTCGTTTACATTTTTAGATGTAAAGTTAATGAAAGAAAGGTGGGTGTACTTTCTCTTCACATGATGAGCAGCTTATGGATCGCAAATGGATCTGAATGAAGAAACGTAAAAAAAAAAAAAAACTCGACCCTAGCTCCCTCAGCTGAATAGTGTGGGTAACAGATCAATTATGTTGCTCATAATCAAAGCCCTGGAACCATATAGGAGACTTTCTTGTCTCGATCACCTAATTAATACTGTCCTTCGCCACAGTCTGCATGCTGACGCACTGGCCGACAACAGTGCTGCAGATGGGGGAGACACGATGTAGCCCAGTTTACCTCACACTCAAGTCAGTGCAGGACATCCACCCAGAGCTACGGGAGAAGCTGGAGAGGCAGAGCTTGCTCCCCACCGAATAAGGCTCATAAAGTAATGATTGATCAAGGGCCCGGCCCGGCTCAGCCCGATCATAGCGGAAAATATCAGCCTGCTGATAGGAGTGGGGGGTCACTGTTTTTTAGATGTAGCCAATATTTGATTGCACGTTTTTTAATTTTGATGAATGATGGGAATTGGCCTAATTCAGCTCTGCAGGCGTTGTTGGTGGTTTTTCTGTGCACCTGTAAGATGCTTTTACAGAACTCTAGATGCAGGATTTCAACTGGGTTTTTGTCCAAATGGGCCGAATTCTGGTATGAAATAGGACCACACACCTCACTACCATAGAGGAGGATTGTTTTATTACAGATTATAATAGTTTGAGCCAGATTCTAATTTGGATTTTAATGTAAATTTGACTTTTATTGTGTAAAATGCCCTGCGTGCTTTCTCTCTCAGCTCCATTATCGCTGGGTTAAAACTTCCAGTGGAACTTATTTTCAGTCCTAAATAATTGTAATGTGTACAGTGGTCTAATGTATGTGTTCTTAATCAAGGGCCCAGGTCTGGCAGTACTGCTCCAGCAGGTCCAGGTTCTGCTGTAAGCCCTGTTCTGTAGGGGACAACAGAACCAGGTCATCTGCATAGAGCAGGAACTTGATCTCAGAGTCGTGTAGAGTGAGACCAGGTGCTGCTGATGTCTCTAGGATGGTGGCCAGCTGGTTAATATAGATGTTGAATAGAGTGGGACTCAAACAGCAGCCCTGTCTCACTCCACGCTTCTGACAGAAGAATCTTGTTCTTTTGTTGCCGATTTTAATACTGCACTTATTGTTAGTGTACATTGATTTAATGATGTCATATGTTTTACCCCCTACACCAGATTCAATAACTTTGTAGAATAGACCACTGTGCCAAATAGAGTCAATTTGACTTTTACTCAAGACATTGTGTTTGGTAAGGAAGTTTATGAGTCTGGAGTTGATGATGCTACAGAGGGAATGGATTGGATGCTCCAATTGGAATTGTGGGCTGGTGTATTTCAGCATCTCGTTCATGATGCCTTCGAGCCCACTGGCTTTTTTGGGTTTTAGTGCCCGGAGTTTGTCTCTTAGTTCCTGTTCATTAGGTCAGGTCATTAGTACCTGTGTGGATGATAATGTGGTTAGGCTGACCCAGGATGGGCTCAGTGAGCAGCTGGAGGGGATTGTCAGTCCTTGGACATTGGATTTTGGTGACTTTTTGTCCGGGGGAAAAGCTGGTCCTCATTCACAAATTTCCCATTAGAATCTATGAGGATGATGATCTCAGCATCACTGGTTTTATTTTGCTCTCCAGATGTTTTAGGCTTGTTGGTAGTGGCCTCTGTATGTGGGTCGGTGGGGGAGGGGGTGGGCATTACTGCAGGTTGTTGTGATGGTCTGGTGTTAGTTAGGGTGGAGGTGGATGGCTGTGGTTCAGGTTGAGGGGGGCTGTTGATGGTGATGGAGGGTTGTGGTTGGTGTTGGCAGGCTCTCAGACTGTGGAGCTGCTCCTGGAGGCTGAGGATGGTTTGCTCTCTCAGGTGCAGCTCCTCTCTTAAGCTCTCTGCCCATGGCCTGTCTGTCCTGCTGCAGCTCCTGTCTTACAGCAGTGAGTTCTCTGTCCATGGCTCATCTGCCAGAGCTTTGATGGTGTTGAAGTCCTCTTGGACAGACCTGAAACTGGCCTCATTGCCTTGAAACATGATGGTCCCATTGTGGTAGACATTGACAGTGAGAGGTGGGCTGTCCTTGTCTTCATCTTCGATGACTATCTGTCTCCCACTGCATATGCCTCTCTTCTTGTGATGGTCATAGTGGGCACAGATAGCTTTATGCCACGCATCAGTACTGTCCGTGTACAGTAATAGGTTACTAATTCCTCCTGTGTGGCATATGTCTACAGTCACAGCCTCTGGGTTTTCTCTGAGTTTGTTTGTGTTTATAAGCTTTCTTGGCCTGTGTACTTTTAATTTCTGTTGGGTAGCCAATCACAAGGAGGCAGGGCTCTCCCCCGGGAGATCACAACATTGTTTCTGTTCCTAACTGATGCTCTGCTGCTCCCTCTGCTGCTACTTAGCACGCTATGTTAAGTTAGCACAGGCTAGCCTTGGTTTCTACCTGTTGTGTTAGCAGAGTTAGCTGTCTTGTTAGCAGAGTTAGCTGTTGTGTTAGCTTAATAAGCTGTGGTGTTAGCAGAGTTAGCTGTGGTGTTAGCAGAGTTAGCTGTTGTGTTAGCATAATTAGCTGTTTTGTTAGCAGAGTTAGCTCTTGTGTTAGGCAAAGTTAGCTGTTTTGTTAGCATGATTAGCTGTTTTGTGTTGTTAGCATAATTAGCTGTTTTGTGTTGTTAGCATAATTAGCTGTTTTGTGTTAGCGGAGTTAGCTGTTTTGTTAGCATAATTAGCTGTTTTGTTAGCAGAGTTAGCTGTTGTGTTAGAGGAGTTAGCTGTTGTGCTAGAGGAGTTAGCTGTGGTGTTAGCAGAGTTAGTTGTTTTGTTAGCAGAGTTAGCTTTTGTGTTAGCAGATTTAGCTGTTGTGTTAGCATAATTAGTTGTTTTGTTAGCAGAGTTAGCTGTTTTGTTAGCAGAGTTAGCTGTGCTGTTAGCAGAGTTAGCTGTTGTGTTAGCAGAGTTACCTATTGTGTTAGGCAAAGTTAGCTTTTCTTTAGCATAATTAGCTGTTTTGTTTTGTTAGCATAATTAGCTGTTTTGTGGTAGCGGAGTTAGCTGTTTTGTTAGCAGAGTTAGCTGTTGTGTTAGCAGAGTTAGCTGTATTGATAGCAGAGATAGCTGTTATGTTAGAGGAGTTAGCTGTTGTGTTAGCAGAGTTAGCTGTTTTGTTAGGCAATGTTAGCTGTTTTTTTAGCATAATTAGCTGTTTTGTTTTGTTAGCATAATTAGCTGTTGTGTTAGCCAAAGTTAGCTGTTTTGTTAGTATAATTAGCTGTTTTGTGTTAGCATAATTAGCTGTTTTGTTAGCAGAGTTAGCTGTTTTGTTAGGCAATGTTAGCTGTTTTTTTAGCATAATTAGCTGTTTTGTTTTGTTAGCATAATTAGCTGTTGTGTTAGCCAAAGTTAGCTGTTTTGTTAGTATAATTAGCTGTTTTGTGTTAGCGGAGTTAGCTGTTTTGTTAGCAGATTTAGCTGTTGTGTTAGCCAAAGTTAGCTGTTTTGTTAGTATAATTAGCTGTTTTGTGTTAGCGGAGTTAGCTGTTTTGTTAGCATAATTAGCTGTTTTGTTAACAGAGTTAGCTGTTGTTCTACCAGAGTTAGCTGTTGTGTTAGAGGAGTTAGCTGTGGTGTTAGCAGAGTTACTTGTTTTGTTAGCAGAGTTAGCTGTTGTGTTAGCAGATTTAGCTGTTGTGTTAGCATAATTAGTTGTTTTGTTAGCAGAGTTAGCTGTTATGTTAGCATAATTAGCTGTTGTGTTAGCAGCGTTAGCTGTTTTGTTAGCAGAGTTAGTTGTTGTGTTAGCAGATTTAGCTGTTGTGTTAGCAGAATTAGCTGTTGTGTTAGCAGAGTTAACTGTTGTGTTATAGGAGTTAACTGTTTTGTTAGAAGAGTTAGCTGTTGTGTTAAAGGAGTTAGCTTAGGTGTTAACAGAGTTAAGTATTGTGTTAGCCGAGTTAGCTGTTGTGTTAGAGGAGTTAGCTGTCGTGTTAGAAGAGTTAGCTGTTGTGTTAGAAGAGTTAGCTGTTGTGTTAGAGGAGTTAGCTGTGCTGTTAGCAGAGTTAGCTGTTGTGTTAGCAGAGTTAGCTGTTGTGTTAGAGGAGTTAGCTGTGCAGTTAGCAGAGTTAGCTGTTGTGTTAGCAGAGTTAGCTATTGTGTTAGAGGAGTTAGCTGTGCTGTTAGCAGAGTTAGACGTTGTGTTAGCAGATTTAGCTGTTGTGTTAGCAGAATTAGCTGTTGTGTTAGCAGAGTTAACTGTTGTGTTATAGGAGTTAACTGTTTTGTTAGAAGAGTTAGCTGTTGTGTTAAAGGAGTTAGCTTAGGTGTTAACAGAGTTAAGTATTGTGTTAGCCGAGTTAGCTGTTGTGTTAGAAGAGTTAGCTGTTGTGTTAGAGGAGTTAGCTGTGCTGTTAGCAGAGTTAGCTGTTGTGTTAGCAGAATTAGCTGTTGTGTTAGCAGAGTTAACTGTTGTGTTATAGGAGTTAACTGTTTTGTTAGAAGAGTTAGCTGTTGTGTTAAAGGAGTTAGCTTAGGTGTTAACAGAGTTAAGTATTGTGTTAGCCGAGTTAGCTGTTGTGTTAGAGGAGTTAGCTGTGCTGTTAGCAGAGTTAGCTGTTGTGTTAGCAGAGTTAGCTATTGTGTTAGGCAAAGTTAGCTTTTTTTAGCATAATTAGCTGATTTGTTTTGTTAGCATAATTAGCTGTTTTGTGTTAGCGGAGTTAGCTGTTGTGTTAGCGGAGTTAGCTGTTTTGTTAGCAGATTTAGCTGTCGTGTTACCAGAGTTAGCTGTTGTGTTAGCTTACTTAGCTGTTGTGTTAGCAGAGTTAACTGTTGTGTTAGAGGAGTTAGCTGTGGTGTTAGCAGAGTTAGATGTTGTGTTAGCAGATTTAGCTGTTGTGTTAGCAGAGTTAGCTGTTGTGTTAGCAGAGTTAACTGTTGTGTTATAGGAGTTAACTGTTTTGTTAGAATAGTTAGCTGTTGTGTTAAAGGAGTTAGCTTAGGTGTTAACAGAGTTAAGTATTGTGTTAGCCGAGTTAGCTGTTGTGTTAGAGGAGTTAGCTGTGCTGTTAGCAGTCAGCTTTTGTGTTAGCAGAGTTAGCTGTCGTGTTAGAAGAGTTAGCTGTTGTGTTAGCAGAGTTAGCTGTTTTGATAGCAGAGATAGCTGTTATGTTAGAGGAGTTAGCTGTTGTGTTAGCAGCGTTAGCTGTTTTGTTAGCATAATTAGCTGTTTTGTTAACAGAGTTAGCTGTCATGTTACTAGAGTTAGCTGTTGTGTTAGCAGAGTTAGCTGTTGTGTTAGGCAAAGTTAGCTGTTTTTTTAGCATAATTAGCTGTTTTGTGTTAGCTGAGTTAGCTGTTGTGTTAGCAGAGTTAGCTGTTGTGTTAGCAGAGTTAGCTGTTTTGATAGGCAAAGTTAGCTGTTTTTTTAGCATAATTAGCTGTTTTGTTTTGTTAGCATAATTAGCTGTTTTGTGTTAGCGGAGTTAGCTGTTTTGTTAGCATAATTATCTGTTTTGTTAACAGAGTTAGCTGTTGTTCTACCAGAGTTAGCTGTTGTGTTAGTGGAGTTAGCTGTGGTGTTAGCAGAGTTACTTGTTTTGTTAGCAGAGTTAGCTGTTGTGTTAGCAGATTTAGCTGTTGTGTTAGCATAATTAGTTGTTTTGTTAGCAGAGTTAGCTGTTATGTTAGCATAATTAGCTGTTGTGTTAGCAGCGTTAGCTGTTTTGTTAGCAGAGTTAGCTGTTGTGTTAGCAGAGTTACCTATTGTGTTAGGCAAAGTTAGCTTTTTTTTAGCATAATTAGCTGTTTTGTTTTGTTAGCATAATTAGCTGTTTTGTGGTAGCGGAGTTAGCTGTTTTGTTAGCAGAGTTAGCTGTTGTGTTAGCAGAGTTAGCTGTATTGATAGCAGAGATAGCTGTTATGTTAGAGGAGTTAGCTGTTGTGTTAGCAGAGTTAGCTGTTTTGTTAGCATAATTAGCTGTTTTGTTAACAGAGTTAGCTGTCGTGTTACTAGAGTTAGCTGTTGTGTTAGCAGAGTTAGCTATTGTGTTAGCAGAGTTAGCTGTTGTGTTAGCATAATTAGCTGTTTTGTTAGCAGAGTTAGCTGTTTTGTTAGGCAAAGTTAGCTGTTTTTTTAGCATAATTAGCTGTTTTGTGTTAGCGGAGTTAGTGTTTTGTTAGCAGATTTAGCTGTTGTGTTAGCCAAAGTTAGCTGTTTTGTTAGTATAATTAGCTGTTTTGTGTTAGCGGAGTTAGCTGTTTTGTTAGCATAATTAGCTGTTTTGTTAACAGAGTTAGCTGTTGTTCTACCAGAGTTAGCTGTTGTGTTAGAGGAGTTAGCTGTGGTGTTAGCAGAGTTACTTGTTTTGTTAGCAGAGTTAGCTGTTGTGTTAGCAGATTTAGCTGTTGTGTTAGCATAATTAGTTGTTTTGTTAGCAGAGTTAGCTGTTATGTTAGCATAATTAGCTGTTGTGTTTAGCAGCGTTAGCTGTTTTGTTAGCAGAGTTAGTTGTTGTGTTAGCAGAGCTAGCTGTTGTGTTAGAGGAGTTAGCTGTGCTGTTAGCAGAGTTAGACGTTGTGTTAGCAGATTTAGCTGTTGTGTTAGCAGAATTAGCTGTTGTGTTAGCAGAGTTAACTGTTGTGTTATAGGAGTTAACTGTTTTGTTAGAAGAGTTAGCTGTTGTGTTAGCCGAGTTAGCTTAGGTGTTAACAGAGTTAAGTATTGTGTTAGCCGAGTTAGCTGTTGTGTTAGAGGAGTTAGCTGTTGTGTTAGAGGAGTTAGCTGTGCTGTTAGCAGAGTTAGCTGTTGTGTTAGAGGAGTTAGCTGTTGTGTTAGAGGAGTTAGCTGTGCTGTTAGCAGAGTTAGCTGTTGTGTTAGAGGAGTTAGCTGTGCTGTTAGCAGAGTTAGCTGTTGTGTTAGCAGAGTTAGCTGTTGTGTTAGAGGAGTTAGCTGTGCAGTTAGCAGAGTTAGCTGTTGTGTTAGCAGAGTTAGCTATGGTGTTAGGCAAAGTTAGCTTTTTTTAGCATAATTAGCTGATTTGTTTTGTTAGCATAATTAGCTGTTTTGTGTTAGCGGAGTTAGCTGTTGTGTTAGCGGAGTTAGCTGTTTTGTTAGCAGATTTAGATGTTGTGTTAGCAGATTTAGCTGTTGTGTTAGCAGAGTTAGCTGTTGTGTTAGCAGAGTTAACTGTTGTGTTATAGGAGTTAACTGTTTTGTTAGAATAGTTAGCTGTTGTGTTAAAGGAGTTAGCTTAGGTGTTAACAGAGTTAAGTATTGTGTTAGCCGAGTTAGCTGTTGTGTTAGAGGAGTTAGCTGTGCTGTTAGCAGTCAGCTGTTGTGTTAGCAGTTAGCTTTTGTGTTAGCAGAGTTAGCTGTCGTGTTAGAAGAGTTGGCTGTTGTGTTAGCAGAGTTAGCTGTTGTGTTAGAGGAGTTAGCTGTTGTGTTAGCTTACTTAGCTGTTGTGTTAGCAGAGTTAACTGTTGTGTTAGAGGAGTTAGCTGTGGTGTTAGCAGAGTTAGATGTTGTGTTAGCAGATTTAGCTGTTGTGTTAGCAGAGTTAGCTGTTGTGTTAGCAGAGTTAACTGTTGTGTTATAGGAGTTAACTGTTTTGTTAGAATAGTTAGCTGTTGTGTTAAAGGAGTTAGCTTAGGTGTTAACAGAGTTAAGTATTGTGTTAGCCGAGTTAGCTGTTGTGTTAGAGGAGTTAGCTGTTGTGTTAGAGGAGTTAGCTGTGCTGTTAGCAGAGTTAGCTGTTGTGTTAGCAGAGTTAGCTGTTGTGTTAGAGGAGTTAGCTGTGCAGTTAGCAGAGTTAGCTGTTGTGTTAGCAGAGTTAGCTATGGTGTTAGGCAAAGTTAGCTTTTTTTAGCATAATTAGCTGATTTGTTTTGTTAGCATAATTAGCTGTTTTGTGTTAGCGGAGTTAGCTGTTGTGTTAGCGGAGTTAGCTGTTTTGTTAGCAGATTTAGATGTTGTGTTAGCAGATTTAGCTGTTGTGTTAGCAGAGTTAGCTGTTGTGTTAGCAGAGTTAACTGTTGTGTTATAGGAGTTAACTGTTTTGTTAGAATAGTTAGCTGTTGTGTTAAAGGAGTTAGCTTAGGTGTTAACAGAGTTAAGTATTGTGTTAGCCGAGTTAGCTGTTGTGTTAGAGGAGTTAGCTGTGCTGTTAGCAGTCAGCTGTTGTGTTAGCAGTTAGCTTTTGTGTTAGCAGAGTTAGCTGTCGTGTTAGAAGAGTTGGCTGTTGTGTTAGCAGAGTTAGCTGTTGTGTTAGAGGAGTTAGCTGTTGTGTTAGCTTACTTAGCTGTTGTGTTAGCAGAGTTAACTGTTGTGTTAGAGGAGTTAGCTGTGGTGTTAGCAGAGTTAGATGTTGTGTTAGCAGATTTAGCTGTTGTGTTAGCAGAGTTAGCTGTTGTGTTAGCAGAGTTAACTGTTGTGTTATAGGAGTTAACTGTTTTGTTAGAATAGTTAGCTGTTGTGTTAAAGGAGTTAGCTTAGGTGTTAACAGAGTTAAGTATTGTGTTAGCCGAGTTAGCTGTTGTGTTAGAGGAGTTAGCTGTGCTGTTAGCAGTCAGCTGTTGTGTTAGCAGTTAGCTTTTGTGTTAGCAGAGTTAGCTGTCGTGTTAGAAGAGTTAGCTGTTGTGTTAGCAGAGTTAGCTGTTGTGTTAGAGGAGTTAGCTGTGCAGTTAGCAGAGTTAGCTGTTGTGTTAGCAGAGTTAGCTGTTTTGATAGCAGAGATAGCTGTTATGTTAGAGGAGTTAGCTGTTGTGTTAGCAGCGTTAGCTGTTTTGTTAGCATAATTAGCTGTTTTGTTAACAGAGTTAGCTGTCATGTTACTAGAGTTAGCTGTTGTGTTAGCAGAGTTAGCTGTTGTGTTAGGCAAAGTTAGCTGTTTTTTTAGCATAATTAGCTGTTTTGTGTTAGCTGAGTTAGCTGTTGTGTTAGCAGAGTTAGCTGTTGTGTTAGCAGAGTTAGCTGTTTTGATAGGCAAAGTTAGCTGTTTTTTTAGCATAATTAGCTGTTTTGTTTTGTTAGCATAATTAGCTGTTTTGTGTTAGCGGAGTTAGCTGTTTTGTTAGAATAATTATCTGTTTTGTTAACAGAGTTAGCTGTTGTTCTACCAGAGTTAGCTGTTGTGTTAGTGGAGTTAGCTGTGGTGTTAGCAGAGTTACTTGTTTTGTTAGCAGAGTTAGCTGTTGTGTTAGCAGATTTAGCTGTTGTGTTAGCATAATTAGTTGTTTTGTTAGCAGAGTTAGCTGTTGTGTTAGCAGATTTAGCTGTTGTGTTAGCATAATTAGTTGTTTTGTTAGCAGAGTTAGCTGTTATGTTAGCATAATTAGCTGTTGTGTTAGCAGCGTTAGCTGTTTAGTTAGCAGAGTTAGCTTTTGTGTTAGCAGATTTAGCTGTTGTGTTAGCATAATTAGTTGTTTTGTTAGCAGAGTTAGCTGTTTTGTTAGCAGAGTTAGCTGTGCTGTTAGCAGAGTTAGCTGTTGTGTTAGCAGAGTTACCTATTGTGTTAGGCAAAGTTAGCTTTTTTTTAGCATAATTAGCTGTTTTGTTTTGTTAGCATAATTAGCTGTTTTGTGGTAGCGGAGTTAGCTGTTTTGTTAGCAGAGTTAGCTGTTGTGTTAGCAGAGTTAGCTGTATTGATAGCAGAGATAGCTGTTATGTTAGAGGAGTTAGCTGTTGTGTTAGCAGAGTTAGCTGTTTTGTTAGCATAATTAGCTGTTTTGTTAACAGAGTTAGCTGTCGTGTTACTAGAGTTAGCTGTTGTGTTAGCAGAGTTAGCTATTGTGTTAGCAGAGTTAGCTGTTGTGTTAGCATAATTAGCTGTTTTGTTAGCAGAGTTAGCTGTTTTGTTAGGAAAAGTTAGCTGTTTTTTTAGCATAATTAGCTGTTTTGTTTTGTTAGCATAATTAGCTGTTTTGTGTTAGCGGAGTTAGCTGTTTTGTTAGCAGATTTAGCTGTTGTGTTAGCCAAAGTTAGCTGTTTTGTTAGTATAATTAGCTGTTTTGTGTTAGCGGAGTTAGCTGTTTTGTTAGCATAATTAGCTGTTTTGTTAACAGAGTTAGCTGTTGTTCTACCAGAGTTAGCTGTTGTGTTAGAGGAGTTAGCTGTGGTGTTAGCAGAGTTACTTGTTTTGTTAGCAGAGTTAGCTGTTGTGTTAGCAGATTTAGCTGTTGTGTTAGCATAATTAGTTGTTTTGTTAGCAGAGTTAGCTGTTATGTTAGCATAATTAGCTGTTGTGTTAGCAGCGTTAGCTGTTTTGTTAGCAGAGTTAGTTGTTGTGTTAGCAGAGCTAGCTGTTGTGTTAGAGGAGTTAGCTGTGCTGTTAGCAGAGTTAGACGTTGTGTTAGCAGATTTAGCTGTTGTGTTAGCAGAATTAGCTGTTGTGTTAGCAGAGTTAACTGTTGTGTTATAGGAGTTAACTGTTTTGTTAGAAGAGTTAGCTGTTGTGTTAGCCGAGTTAGCTTAGGTGTTAACAGAGTTAAGTATTGTGTTAGCCGAGTTAGCTGTTGTGTTAGAGGAGTTAGCTGTTGTGTTAGAGGAGTTAGCTGTGCTGTTAGCAGAGTTAGCTGTTGTGTTAGAGGAGTTAGCTGTTGTGTTAGAGGAGTTAGCTGTGCTGTTAGCAGAGTTAGCTGTTGTGTTAGAGGAGTTAGCTGTGCTGTTAGCAGAGTTAGCTGTTGTGTTAGCAGAGTTAGCTGTTGTGTTAGAGGAGTTAGCTGTGCAGTTAGCAGAGTTAGCTGTTGTGTTAGCAGAGTTAGCTATTGTGTTAGGCAAAGTTAGCTTTTTTTAGCATAATTAGCTGATTTGTTTTGTTAGCATAATTAGCTGTTTTGTGTTAGCGGAGTTAGCTGTTGTGTTAGCGGAGTTAGCTGTTTTGTTAGCAGATTTAGATGTTGTGTTAGCAGATTTAGCTGTTGTGTTAGCAGAGTTAGCTGTTGTGTTAGCAGAGTTAACTGTTGTGTTATAGGAGTTAACTGTTTTGTTAGAATAGTTAGCTGTTGTGTTAAAGGAGTTAGCTTAGGTGTTAACAGAGTTAAGTATTGTGTTAGCCGAGTTAGCTGTTGTGTTAGAGGAGTTAGCTGTGCTGTTAGCAGTCAGCTGTTGTGTTAGCAGTTAGCTTTTGTGTTAGCAGAGTTAGCTGTCGTGTTAGAAGAGTTGGCTGTTGTGTTAGCAGAGTTAGCTGTTGTGTTAGAGGAGTTAGCTGTGCTTTTAGCAGAGTTAGCTGTTGTGTTAGCAGAGTTAGCTGTTGTGTTAGCAGAGTTAGCTGTTTTGATAGCAGAGATAGCTGTTATGTTAGAGGAGTTAGCTGTTGTGTTAGCAGCGTTAGCTGTTTTGTTAGCATAATTAGCTGTTTTGTTAACAGAGTTAGCTGTCATGTTACTAGAGTTAGCTGTTGTGTTAGCAGAGTTAGCTGTTGTGTTAGGCAAAGTTAGCTGTTTTTTTAGCATAATTAGCTGTTTTGTGTTAGCTGAGTTAGCTGTTGTGTTAGCAGAGTTAGCTGTTGTGTTAGCAGAGTTAGCTGTTTTGATAGCCGAGTTAGCTGTTGTGTTAGCCGAGTTAGCTGTTGTGTTAGCAGAGTTAGCTTAGGTGTTAGCAGAGTTAAGTGTTGTGTTAGCCGAGTTAGCTGTTGTGTTAGCCGAGTTAGCTGTTGTGTTAGCCGAGTTAACTGTTGTGTTAGAGGAGTTAGCTGTGGTGTTAGCAGAGTTAGCTTTTGTGTTAGCATAATTACCTGTTTTCTTAGCAGATATAGCTGTTATGTTAGGCAAAGTTAGCTGTTGTGTTAGAGGAGTTAGCTGTGCTGTTAGCAGAGTTAGCTGTTGTGTTAGCAGAGTTAGCTATTGTGTTAGGCAAAGTTAGCTTTTTTTAGCATAATTAGCTGATTTGTTTTGTTAGCATAATTAGCTGTTTTGTGTTAGCGGAGTTAGCTGTTGTGTTAGCGGAGTTAGCTGTTTTGTTAGCAGATTTAGCTGTTGTGTTAGCAGAGTTAGCTGTTTTGATAGCAGAGTTAGCTGTTGTGTTACGTAAAGTTAGCTGTTTTGTTAGCATAATTAGCTGTTTTGTTAACAGAGTTAGCTGTTGTGTTAGCAGAGTTAACTGTTGTGTTAGACGAGTTAGCTTAGGTGTTAGCAGAGTTAAGTGTTGTGTTAGCCGAGTTAGCTGTTGTGTTAGCCGAGTTAGCTGTTGTGTTAGCAGAGTTAACTGTTGTGTTAGAGGAGTTAGCTGTGGTTTTAGCAGAGTTAGCTCTTGTGTTAGCATAATTACCTGTTTTCTTAGTAGAGATAGCTGTTATGTTAGGCAAAGTTAGCTGTTTTTTTAGCATAATTAGCAGTTTTGTTTTGTTAGCATAATTAGCTGTTTTGTCTTAGCATAGTTAGCTGTTGTGTTAGTAGAGTTAGCTGTTTTGATAGCAGAGATAGCTGTTATGTTAAAGGAGTTAGCTGTTGTGTTAGCAGAGTTAGCTGTTGTGTTAGCAGAGTTAGCTGTTGTGTTAGCTTAGTTAGCTGTTGTGTTAGCAGAGTTAGCTGTTGTGTTAGCAGAGTTAACTGTTGTGTTAGAGGAGTTAGCTGTGGTGTTAGCAGAGTTAAGTGTTGTGTTAGCCGAGTTAGCTGTTGTGTTAGCCGAGTTAGCTGTTGTGTTAGAGGAGTTAGCTTAGGTGTTAGCAGAGTTAAGTGTTGTGTTAGCCGAGTTAGCTGTTGTGTTAGCAGAGTTAACTGTTGTGTTAGAGGAGTTAGCTGTGGTTTTAGCAGAGTTAGCTCTTGTGTTAGCATAATTACCTGTTTTCTTAGTAGAGATAGCTGTTATGTTAGGCAAAGTTAGCTGTTTTTTTAGCATAATTAGCAGTTTTGTTTTGTTAGCATAATTAGCTGTTTTGTCTTAGCATAGTTAGCTGTTGTGTTAGCAGAGTTAGCTATTGTGTTAGGCAAAGTTAGCTTTTTTTTTAGCATAATTAGCTGTTTTGTTTTGATAGCATAATTAGCTGTTTTCTGTTAGCGGAGTTAGCTGTTTTGTTAGCAGAGTTAGCTGTTGTGTTAGTAGAGTTAGCTGTTTTGATAGCAGAGATAGCTGTTATGTTAGAGGAGTTAGCTGTTGTGTTAGCAGAGTTAGCTGTTGTGTTAGCTTAATTAGCTGTTGTGTTAGCAGAGTTAGCTGTTGTGTTAGGCAAAGTTAGCTTTTTTTAGCATAATTAGCTGATTTGTTTTGTTAGCATAATTAGCTGTTTTGTGTTAGCGGAGTTAGCTGTTGTGTTAGCGGAGTTAGCTGTTTTGTTAGCAGATTTAGCTGTTGTGTTAGCAGAGTTAGCTGTTTTGATAGCAGAGTTAGCTGTTGTGTTACGTAAAGTTAGCTGTTTTGTTAGCATAATTAGCTGTTTTGTTAACAGAGTTAGCTGTTGTGTTAGCAGAGTTAACTGTTGTGTTAGCAGAGTTAGCTTAGGTGTTAGCAGAGTTAAGTGTTGTGTTAGCCGAGTTAGCTGTTGTGTTAGCCGAGTTAGCTGTTGTGTTAGCAGAGTTAACTGTTGTGTTAGAGGAGTTAGCTGTGGTTTTAGCAGAGTTAGCTCTTGTGTTAGCATAATTACCTGTTTTCTTAGTAGAGATAGCTGTTATGTTAGGCAAAGTTAGCTGTTTTTTTAGCATAATTAGCAGTTTTGTTTTGTTAGCATAATTAGCTGTTTTGTCTTAGCATAGTTAGCTGTTGTGTTAGTAGAGTTAGCTGTTTTGATAGCAGAGATAGCTGTTATGTTAGAGGAGTTAGCTGTTGTGTTAGCAGAGTTAGCTGTTGTGTTAGCAGAGTTAGCTGTTGTGTTAGGCAAAGTTAGCTGTTTTGATAGCCGAGTTAGCTGTTGTGTTAGCAGAGTTAACTGTTGTGTTAGAGGAGTTAGCTGTGGTGTTAGCAGAGTTAAGTGTTGTGTTAGCCGAGTTAGCTGTTGTGTTAGCAGAGTTAACTGTTGTGTTAGAGGAGTTAGCTGTGGTTTTAGCAGAGTTAGCTCTTGTGTTAGCATAATTACCTGTTTTCTTAGTAGAGATAGCTGTTATGTTAGGCAAAGTTAGCTGTTTTTTTAGCATAATTAGCAGTTTTGTTTTGTTAGCATAATTAGCTGTTTTGTCTTAGCATAGTTAGCTGTTGTGTTAGCAGAGTTAGCTATTGTGTTAGGCAAAGTTAGCTGTTTTTTTAGCATAATTAGCTGTTTTGTTTTGATAGCATAATTAGCTGTTTTCTGTTAGCGGAGTTAGCTGTTTTGTTAGCAGAGTTAGCTGTTGTGTTAGTAGAGTTAGCTGTTTTGATAGCAGAGATAGCTGTTATGTTAAAGGAGTTAGCTGTTTTGTTAGCAGAGTTAGCTGTTATGTTAGCATAATTAGCTGTTGTGTTAGCAGCGTTAGCTGTTTTGTTAGCAGAGTTAGTTGTTGTGTTAGCAGAGCTAGCTGTTGTGTTAGAGGAGTTAGCTGTGCTGTTAGCAGAGTTAGACGTTGTGTTAGCAGATTTAGCTGTTGTGTTAGCAGAATTAGCTGTTGTGTTAGCAGAGTTAACTGTTGTGTTATAGGAGTTAACTGTTTTGTTAGAAGAGTTAGCTGTTGTGTTAGCCGAGTTAGCTTAGGTGTTAACAGAGTTAAGTATTGTGTTAGCCGAGTTAGCTGTTGTGTTAGAGGAGTTAGCTGTTGTGTTAGAGGAGTTAGCTGTGCTGTTAGCAGAGTTAGCTGTTGTGTTAGAGGAGTTAGCTGTTGTGTTAGAGGAGTTAGCTGTGCTGTTAGCAGAGTTAGCTGTTGTGTTAGAGGAGTTAGCTGTGCTGTTAGCAGAGTTAGCTGTTGTGTTAGCAGAGTTAGCTGTTGTGTTAGAGGAGTTAGCTGTGCAGTTAGCAGAGTTAGCTGTTGTGTTAGCAGAGTTAGCTATTGTGTTAGGCAAAGTTAGCTTTTTTTAGCATAATTAGCTGATTTGTTTTGTTAGCATAATTAGCTGTTTTGTGTTAGCGGAGTTAGCTGTTGTGTTAGCGGAGTTAGCTGTTTTGTTAGCAGATTTAGATGTTGTGTTAGCAGATTTAGCTGTTGTGTTAGCAGAGTTAGCTGTTGTGTTATAGGAGTTAACTGTTTTGTTAGAATAGTTAGCTGTTGTGTTAAAGGAGTTAGCTTAGGTGTTAACAGAGTTAAGTATTGTGTTAGCCGAGTTAGCTGTTGTGTTAGAGGAGTTAGCTGTGCTGTTAGCAGTCAGCTGTTGTGTTAGCAGTTAGCTTTTGTGTTAGCAGAGTTAGCTGTCGTGTTAGAAGAGTTGGCTGTTGTGTTAGCAGAGTTAGCTGTTGTGT
The DNA here is from genome assembly GCF_008315115.2 of Sander lucioperca. Lineage (NCBI taxonomy): Eukaryota > Metazoa > Chordata > Actinopteri > Perciformes > Percidae > Sander > Sander lucioperca. The sequence goes on along the minus strand of NC_050177.1, from coordinate 29,684,873 downwards.
TAGAGGAGTTAGCTGTGCTTTTAGCAGAGTTAGCTGTTGTGTTAGCAGAGTTAGCTGTTGTGTTAGCAGAGTTAGCTGTTTTGATAGCAGAGATAGCTGTTATGTTAGAGGAGTTAGCTGTTGTGTTAGCAGCGTTAGCTGTTTTGTTAGCATAATTAGCTGTTTTGTTAACAGAGTTAGCTGTCATGTTACTAGAGTTAGCTGTTGTGTTAGCAGAGTTAGCTGTTGTGTTAGGCAAAGTTAGCTGTTTTTTTAGCATAATTAGCTGTTTTGTGTTAGCTGAGTTAGCTGTTGTGTTAGCAGAGTTAGCTGTTGTGTTAGCAGAGTTAGCTGTTTTGATAGCCGAGTTAGCTGTTGTGTTAGCCGAGTTAGCTGTTGTGTTAGCAGAGTTAGCTTAGGTGTTAGCAGAGTTAAGTGTTGTGTTAGCCGAGTTAGCTGTTGTGTTAGCCGAGTTAGCTGTTGTGTTAGCCGAGTTAACTGTTGTGTTAGAGGAGTTAGCTGTGGTGTTAGCAGAGTTAGCTTTTGTGTTAGCATAATTACCTGTTTTCTTAGCAGATATAGCTGTTATGTTAGGCAAAGTTAGCTGTTGTGTTAGAGGAGTTAGCTGTGCTGTTAGCAGAGTTAGCTGTTGTGTTAGCAGAGTTAGCTATTGTGTTAGGCAAAGTTAGCTTTTTTTAGCATAATTAGCTGATTTGTTTTGTTAGCATAATTAGCTGTTTTGTGTTAGCGGAGTTAGCTGTTGTGTTAGCGGAGTTAGCTGTTTTGTTAGCAGATTTAGCTGTTGTGTTAGCAGAGTTAGCTGTTTTGATAGCAGAGTTAGCTGTTGTGTTACGTAAAGTTAGCTGTTTTGTTAGCATAATTAGCTGTTTTGTTAACAGAGTTAGCTGTTGTGTTAGCAGAGTTAACTGTTGTGTTAGACGAGTTAGCTTAGGTGTTAGCAGAGTTAAGTGTTGTGTTAGCCGAGTTAGCTGTTGTGTTAGCCGAGTTAGCTGTTGTGTTAGCAGAGTTAACTGTTGTGTTAGAGGAGTTAGCTGTGGTTTTAGCAGAGTTAGCTCTTGTGTTAGCATAATTACCTGTTTTCTTAGTAGAGATAGCTGTTATGTTAGGCAAAGTTAGCTGTTTTTTTAGCATAATTAGCAGTTTTGTTTTGTTAGCATAATTAGCTGTTTTGTCTTAGCATAGTTAGCTGTTGTGTTAGTAGAGTTAGCTGTTTTGATAGCAGAGATAGCTGTTATGTTAGAGGAGTTAGCTGTTGTGTTAGCAGAGTTAGCTGTTGTGTTAGCTTAATTAGCTGTTGTGTTAGCAGAGTTAGCTGTTGTGTTAGGCAAAGTTAGCTTTTTTTAGCATAATTAGCTGATTTGTTTTGTTAGCATAATTAGCTGTTTTGTGTTAGCGGAGTTAGCTGTTGTGTTAGCGGAGTTAGCTGTTTTGTTAGCAGATTTAGCTGTTGTGTTAGCAGAGTTAGCTGTTTTGATAGCAGAGTTAGCTGTTGTGTTACGTAAAGTTAGCTGTTTTGTTAGCATAATTAGCTGTTTTGTTAACAGAGTTAGCTGTTGTGTTAGCAGAGTTAACTGTTGTGTTAGCAGAGTTAGCTTAGGTGTTAGCAGAGTTAAGTGTTGTGTTAGCCGAGTTAGCTGTTGTGTTAGCCGAGTTAGCTGTTGTGTTAGCAGAGTTAACTGTTGTGTTAGAGGAGTTAGCTGTGGTGTTAGCAGAGTTAAGTGTTGTGTTAGCCGAGTTAGCTGTTGTGTTAGCAGAGTTAACTGTTGTGTTAGAGGAGTTAGCTGTGGTTTTAGCAGAGTTAGCTCTTGTGTTAGCATAATTACCTGTTTTCTTAGTAGAGATAGCTGTTATGTTAGGCAAAGTTAGCTGTTTTTTTAGCATAATTAGCAGTTTTGTTTTGTTAGCATAATTAGCTGTTTTGTCTTAGCATAGTTAGCTGTTGTGTTAGCAGAGTTAGCTATTGTGTTAGGCAAAGTTAGCTGTTTTTTTAGCATAATTAGCTGTTTTGTTTTGTTAGCATAATTAGCTGTTTTGTGTTAGCAGAGTTAGCTGTCGTGTTAGCAGAGTTAGCTGTCGTGTTACCAGAGTTAGCTGTTGTGTTAACAGAGTTAGCTGTTTTGATAGCCGAGTTAGCTGTTGTGTTAGCAGAGTTAACTGTTGTGTTAGAGGAGTTAGCTGTGGTGTTAGCAGAGTTAAGTGTTGTGTTAGCCGAGTTAACTGTTGTGTTTGCAGAGTTAGCTCTTGTGTTAGCATAATTACCTGTTTTCTTAGCAGAGATAGCTGTTATGTTAGGCAAAGTTAGCTGTTTTTTTAGCATAATTAGCAGTTTTGTTTTGTTAGCATAATTAGCTGTTTTGTGTTAGCAGAGTTAGCTGTCGTGTTAGCAGAGTTAGCTGTCGTGTTACCAGAGTTAGCTGTTGTGTTAGCAGAGTTAGCTGTTGTGTTAGCAGAGTTAGCTTTTGTGTTAGCAGAGTTAGCTTTTGTGTTAGCAGAGTTAGCTGTTGTGTTAGAGGAGTTAGCTGTGCTGTTAGCATAGTTAGCTGTTGTGTTAGCAGAGTTAGCTATTGTGTTAGGCAAAGTTAGCTGTTTTTTTAGCATAATTAGCTGTTTTGTTTTGTTAGCATAATTAGCTGTTTTGTGTTAGCAGAGTTAGCTGTTTTGTTAGCAGAGTTAGCTTTTGTGTTAGCATAGTTAGCTGTTGTGTTAGCAGAGTTAGCTATTGTGTTAGGCAAAGTTAGCTGTTTTTTTAGCATAATTAGCTGTTTTGTTTTGTTAGCATAATTAGCTGTTTTGTGTTAGCAGAGTTAGCTGTTTTGTTAGCAGAGTTAGCTGTTGTGTTATCAGAGTTAGCTGTTTTGATAGCAGAGATAGCTGTTATGTTAGAGGAGTTAGCTGTTGTGTTAGCAGAGTTAGCTGTTTTGTTAGCATAATTAGCTGTTTTGTTAACAGAGTTAGCTGTCATGTTACTAGAGTTAGCTGTTGTGTTAGCTTAATTAGCTGTTGTGTTAGCAGAGTTAGCTGTTGTGTTAGGCAACGTTAGCTGTTTTTTTAGCATAATTAGCTGTTTTGTGTTAGCGGAGTTAGCTGTTTTGTTAGCAGAGTTAGCTGTTGTGTTAGCAGAGTTAGCTGTTTTGATAGCCGAGTCAGCTGTTGTGTTAGCCGAGTTAGCTGTTGTGTTAGCCGAGTTAGCTGTTGTGTTAGCAGAGTTAACTGTTGTGTTAGAGGAGTTAGCTGTGGTGTTAGCAGAGGTAGCTCTTGTGTTAGCATAATTACCTGTTTTCTTAGCAGAGATAGCTGTTATGTTACGCAAAGTTAGCTGTTTTTTTAGCATAATTAGCAGTTTTGTTTTGTTAGCATAATTAGCTGTTGTGTTAGCACAGTTAGCTGTCGTGTTAGCAGAGTTAACTGTAACCCTAACCCTAACTGTTGTTCTAGCAGAGTTAGCTGCTGTGTTAGAGGAGTTAGCTTAGGTGTTAGCAGAGTTAGCTGTCGTGTTAGAAGAGTTAGCTGTTGTGTTAGCAGAGTTAGCTGTTGTGTTAGAGGAGTTAGCTGTGCTTTTAGCAGAGTTAGCTGTTGTGTTAGCAGAGTTAGCTGTTGTGTTAGCAGAGTTAGCTGTTTTGATAGCAGAGATAGCTGTTATGTTAGAGGAGTTAGCTGTTGTGTTAGCAGCGTTAGCTGTTTTGTTAGCATAATTAGCTGTTTTGTTAACAGAGTTAGCTGTCATGTTACTAGAGTTAGCTGTTGTGTTAGCAGAGTTAGCTGTTGTGTTAGGCAAAGTTAGCTGTTTTTTTAGTATAATTAGCTGTTTTGTGTTAGCTGAGTTAGCTGTTGTGTTAGCAGAGTTAGCTGTTGTGTTAGCAGAGTTAGCTGTTTTGATAGCCGAGTTAGCTGTTGTGTTAGCCGAGTTAGCTGTTGTGTTAGCAGAGTTAGCTTAGGTGTTAGCAGAGTTAAGTGTTGTGTTAGCAGAGTTAGCTATTGTGTTAGGCAAAGTTAGCTTTTTTTAGCATAATTACCTGTTTTCTTAGCAGATATAGCTGTTATGTTAGGCAAAGTTAGCTGTTGTGTTAGAGGAGTTAGCTGTGCTGTTAGCAGAGTTAGCTGTTGTGTTAGCAGAGTTAGCTATTGTGTTAGGCAAAGTTAGCTTTTTTTAGCATAATTAGCTGATTTGTTTTGTTAGCATAATTAGCTGTTTTGTGTTAGCGGAGTTAGCTGTTGTGTTAGCGGAGTTAGCTGTTTTGTTAGCAGATTTAGCTGTTGTGTTAGCAGAGTTAGCTGTTTTGATAGCCGAGTTAGCTGTTGTGTTAGCAGAGTTAACTGTTGTGTTAGAGGAGTTAGCTGTGGTGTTAGCAGAGTTAAGTGTTTTGTTAGCCGAGTTAGCTGTTGTGTTAGCCGAGTTAGCTGTTGTGTTAGAGGAGTTAGCTTAGGTGTTAGCAGAGTTAAGTGTTGTGTTAGCCGAGTTAGCTGTTGTGTTAGCAGAGTTAACTGTTGTGTTAGAGGAGTTAGCTGTGGTTTTAGCAGAGTTAGCTCTTGTGTTAGCATAATTACCTGTTTTCTTAGTAGAGATAGCTGTTATGTTAGGCAAAGTTAGCTGTTTTGTTAGCATAATTAGCTGTTTTGTCTTAGCATAGTTAGCTGTTGTGTTAGCAGAGTTAGCTATTGTGTTAGGCAAAGTTAGCTGTTTTTTTAGCATAATTAGCTGTTTTGTTTTGATAGCATAATTAGCTGTTTTCTGTTAGCGGAGTTAGCTGTTTTGTTAGCAGAGTTAGCTGTTGTGTTAGTAGAGTTAGCTGTTTTGATAGCAGAGATAGCTGTTATGTTAGAGGAGTTAGCTGTTGTGTTAGCAGAGTTAGCTGTTGTGTTAGCTTAATTAGCTGTTGTGTTAGCAGAGTTAGCTATTGTGTTAGGCAAAGTTAGCTGTTTTTTTAGCATAATTAGCTGTTTTGTTTTGATAGCATAATTAGCTGTTTTCTGTTAGCGGAGTTAGCTGTTTTGTTAGCAGAGTTAGCTGTTGTGTTAGCAGAGTTAGCTGTTGTGTTAGGCAAAGTTAGCTGTTTTTTTAGCATAATTAGCTGTTTTGTTTTGTTAGCATATTTAGCTGTTTTATGTTAGCGGAGTTAGCTGTTTTGTTAGCAGAGTTAGCTGTTGTGTTAGCAGAGTTAGCTGTTTTGATAGCCGAGTTAGCTGTTGTGTTAGCAGAGTTAACTGTTGTGTTAGAGGAGTTAGCTGTGGTGTTAGCAGAGTTAAGTGTTGTGTTAGCCGAGTTAGCTGTTGTGTTTGCAGAGTTAGCTCTTGTGTTAGCATAATTACCTGTTTTCTTAGCAGAGATAGCTGTTATGTTAGGCAAAGTTAGCTGTTTTTTTAGCATAATTAGCAGTTTTGTTTTGTTAGCATAATTAGCTGTTTTGTGTTAGCAGAGTTAGCTGTCGTGTTAGCAGAGTTAGCTGTCGTGTTACCAGAGTTAGCTGTTGTGTTAGCAGAGTTAGCTGTTGTGTTAGCAGAGTTAGCTTTTGTGTTAGCAGAGTTAGCTTTTGTGTTAGCAGAGTTAGCTGTTGTGTTAGCAGAGTTAGCTGTTGTGTTAGAGGAGTTAGCTGTGCTGTTAGCATAGTTAGCTGTTGTGTTAGCAGAGTTAGCTATTGTGTTAGGCAAAGTTAGCTGTTTTTTTAGCATAATTAGCTGTTTTGTTTTGTTAGCATAATTAGCTGTTTTGTGTTAGCAGAGTTAGCTGTCGTGTTAGCAGAGTTAGCTGTCGTGTTACCAGAGTTAGCTGTTGTGTTAGCAGAGTTAGCTGTTGTGTTAGCAGAGTTAGCTTTTGTGTTAGCAGAGTTAGCTTTTGTGTTAGCAGAGTTAGCTGTTGTGTTAGCAGAGTTAGCTGTTGTGTTAGAGGAGTTAGCTGTGCTGTTAGCATAGTTAGCTGTTGTGTTAGCAGAGTTAGCTATTGTGTTAGGCAAAGTTAGCTGTTTTTTTAGCATAATTAGCTGTTTTGTTTTGTTCAATTCAATTCAATTCAATTTTATTTATAGTATCAAATCATAACAAGAGATATCTCGAGACACTTTACAGATAGAGTAGGTCTAGACCAAACTCTGTACTTTACGAAGCCCCAACTATTACAGTGGTTGCCTCAAGAGCAAGCATTAGCAGTAGCTATAGCGACAGTGGCAAGGAAAAACTCCCTTTTTTTGTTAGGAAGAAACCTCGGACAGACCCAGACTCTTGGTAGGCGGTGTCTGACGGCACCAGTTGGGGGAGTGGTGAATGGTGGCAATAATAGTCATAATAAAGATAGTGAAGCAGTGATCACAATGGTAGTCATAGTAGTTCATGTCATAGTAGGGCACAGCAGGGCGTTACGGGGTGTAGTGTGGCACAGCAGCCTGGGTGGACGCGGTTGGACGCAGCAGGACGCAGTCGGACACTGCGGGGAAACGCAGAGCGTAGCAGGGTGTAGTAAGTCCATAGCGTCAGCTGCACCCAGGACCCCGGTGTAGGTGCCACCCAATTCCAAGGCGATGTTCTGGGTGAAGAAGAAACAAAGGGACTCCGGGGAGAAAACTCCCCAGAGCTAGGTTAGTAACAGGCATTTCTGGGACTAAGATGCACACAAAAGGAGACAAGTGAAAAGAGAGAAGAGGGAGCGGCTCATTGTGTCCTTGGAAGGAGCTTCCCACAGCAGTCTAGAGTTATAATAGTATAACTAAGAGAGGCAGGCTAAAGAGAGGGGCCCTGGACCGGGCTCGTACTCTCCCCTGCCGGAACGGGCTTGTACTTCCTGCCTCCCTCTACTCTACTCTACTATGCTGCAACTCCTCACTCCCTAACTATAAGCTTTATCAAAGATGATGGTTTTCAGTTTATTCTTAAATGTGGCGACGGTGTCAGCCCCCCGAACCCAAGTTGGGAGCTGGTTCCACAGGAGAGGGGCCTGGTAGCTGAAGGCTCTGGCTCCCATTCTACTTTTAGAGACTCTAGGAACCACAAGTAGCTCTGAGTTCTGGGAGCGCAGTGCTCTAGTGGGACAATAAGGTACTAAAAGCTCTTCTATGTATGATGGTGCTTGACCATTTAGTGCTTTGTAGGTCAGGAGAAGGATTTTAAATTCAATCCTGGATTTTACAGGAAGCCAATGCAGAGAAGCTAATACAGGAGAAATGTGATCTCTTTTGTTAGTTCTTGTCAGAACACGTGCTGCAGCATTCTGGATCAGCTGGAGGGTCTTGAGGGACTTATTTGAGCAGCCTGATAGTAAAGAATTACAGTAGTCCAGCCGGGAAGTTACGAATGCATGGACTAGTTTTTCAGCATCGTTTTGAGACAGGATGTTCCTGATTTTGGCAATGTTACGAAGATGGAAAAAGGCTGTTCTTGAGGTTTGTTTTAAGTGGGCGTTAAAGGATAGATCCTGGTCAAAAATGACTCCTAGATTTCTGACAGTAGTGCTGGAGGCCAGGGCAATACCATCTAGGGTAGCTATATATTTAGATAATGAAGTTCGGTGGTGCTTGGGTCCCAGCACAATAACTTCCGTTTTGTTTGAGTTCAACATCAGAAAATTGTGGGTCATCCAGGATTTTATATCTTTAATGCACGCTTGAAGTTTAGCTAACTGACCGCTTTCGTCTGGCTTGATTGACAGATATAATTGGGTGTCGTCTGCGTAACAGTGAAAGTTAATTGAGTGTTTCCTAATAATATTGCCTAGAGGAAGCATATATAAAGAGAATAGAATTGGTCCAAGCACTGAGCCTTGAGGAACGCCATGGCTAACTTTAGCGTATTTGGATGGTTTATCGTTAATATTAACAAATTGGGATCGCTCAGAAAAATAGGACTTAAACCAGCTTAGTGCGATTCCTTTAATACCAACTAAATGTTCCAGTCTCTGTAAGAGGATGGTATGGTCAACAGTGTCGAATGCAGCACTAAGATCTAATAAGACAAGTATGGAGACAAGTCCTTTGTCAGCAGCAGTTAGAAGGTCGTTAGTGATTTTCACCAGTGCCGTCTCTGTGCTATGATGCATTCTAAATCCTGACTGAAAGTCTTCAAATAGACTATTTCTATGCAGAAAGTCACACAATTGATTAGCGACTACCTTCTCAAGGATTTTGGAGAGAAACGGGAGGTTAGATATAGGTCTATAGTTGGCTAAGACCTCAGGGTCGAGGGTGGGTTTTTTCAGAATAGGTTTTATCACAGCTACTTTAAAAGACTGCGGTACGTGACCCGTTAATAAGGACATATTGATCGTATCTAGTAATGTGGTGTTGACCACGGGTAGTGCTTCTTTAAGTAGCTTCGTTGGAATGGGGTCTAAGAGACAGGTAGTTGGCTTAGCTGAAGAGACCCTTAACATTAATTGTTGGAGGTCTAAAGGATAAAAGCCGTCTAAATAAGTATCAGGTCTTATCGTTCTCTCTAGCCCTCCTGCGCCCAATGGTGAGTCGTTGGAAGCTGTGGGCAGAAGGTGATGAATTTTTTCTCTAATTGTTATAATTTTATCATTAAAAAAGGTCATGAAGTCATCACTGCTCAGAGCTATAGGAATAGATGGCTCAATAGAGCTGTGACTATCTGTCAGCCTGGCTACAGTGCTGAAAAGAAACCTTGGGTTGTTCTTATTTTCTTCTATTAGTGTTGAGTAATAGTCTGATCTGGCATTTCTGAGGGCCCTCCTATAATTTTTTAGACTATCTTGCCAATCCACACGAGATTCTTCCAGTTTGGTGGAACGCCATTTACTTTCAAGTTTTCGTGAGATTTGTTTTAATTTGCGAGTTTGGGAGTTATACCAAGGTGCTAGTTTCCTTTCCTTCATCATCTTCTTTTTGAGAGGAGCAACCGAGTCTAAAGTAGTCCGTAGGCAGGCCGTAGCAGCGTCTACAAAGTTATCAAGTTGGGAGGGACTAGAGTTAACATAACAGTCCTCTGTTATATTAAGGCATGACATTGAGTTAAGTGCTGTTGGAATAGCTTCCTTAAATTTAGCTATAGCACTGTCAGATAAGCATCTAGTGTAGAAACTTTTATTTAATTTCGTATAGTCTGGTAGTAGGAATTCGAAAGTTATTAAAAAATGGTCTGATAATAAAGGATTCTGCGGAAATACTATTAAATCGTCAATTTTGATGCCATATTCTAGCACAAGGTCGAGGGTGTGGTTAAAACAGTGCGTGGCCTTATGCACCCTCTGACTGAAACCAATAGAATCTAGCAGTGAATTGAAAGCAGTACTAAGGCTATTGCTCTCAATGTCCACATGGATATTAAAATCACCTACAATAAGTACTTTGTCTGATTGAAGGACTATGCATGATAAAAACTCTGAGAATTCAGATAAAAACTCAGAATATGGACCTGGTGCTCGGTAAACAACAACGAATATAATTGGCTGTACTGTTTTCCATGTTGGGTGTTGAAGATTAAGAACAAGGCTTTCAAACGAGTTATAATTTAGTTTAGGTTTAGGATTAATTAACAGGCTCGAGTCAAATATGGCTGCAACTCCCCCTCCTCGGCCTGAGCCTCGTGGAATTTGGGTATTATTATGACTGGGAGGAGTGGCTTCGTTTAAACTAACATATTCGTCATGGCCCAGCCAGGTTTCGGTGAGGCAGAATAAGTCAATGTGGTTATCTGATATCAATTCGTTTACCAATAATGCTTTCGATGACAGAGATCTAATATTTAATAGTCCACATTTGATTTTCCTATTCTGTTCTATCGTTGCAGTGGTTGTTTTAATTCCAATTAGGTTGTTTAGTATAGCACCTCTTTTGTTAGCGTTTGGTTTAAACGGTCTCAGTCGGGGGACAGACACGGTGGTTATGGGATTATGAATGGGTGATTGCTCTGAAGGGAGCACAGAGGGGCGTATAGCGCTGTATCTCTGATTATTGACTTTGGGAGAGTGTGTCTGGTCAGTGTGCTTGTGGGAGTGTTTACGGGATGTAAACAGTCAATCAGAGGTCTGGGTATGCAGGGCGTGGTGCAAATTTCCACGTAGCATCTGGCTTCCGCGTGTATTGGGATGAATCCCATCCCTGCTGAACAGGGAGCCACGTTCCCAAAACAGATTGAAGTTGTCAATAAAACCTATCCTGTGAATACTGCATGTGAGCTGGAGCCAGGTGTTAAGGGAGAGTAGTCTGCTAAAGAGGCCTGATCCGCGACCTAGAGATGGAAGTGGGCCCGAAATAAAAACCGACTTCCCAGTGCTTTTTAAAGCCTCAATGAGAGTGGTAAAGTCTCGCCTTGTGCGCTCACACTCCTGAATCCGAGTGGACATGTCGTTATGTCCACAATGGACCACGATGCGTTTGATAGAGGTCGGAAATGAGGGTATCAGGTCCATAACTTTAGCCAGGATGTCTGCAACTTTGGCTCCGGGAAAACAGTGTGTGACAGCATTATGAAACCGTAGGTCTCTAGTGATGGAGTCCCCAATAATTACTGTGGTTAGGGGGAAGAGCGGACGAGGAGTGGGGGGGTGTGGGTAGCCGGTGACGGGAGCAAAACAGTCAGTGTCGGTTTCAGATGGACAAGGAAAAGAAGAGGAAGAATGCTTACCGTTCGGTTGTGGAGATTGTTTTTGAGGAACGTTGTCATTTGGCCGATCCAGGCAGTGTAGGCCACCGGACCGTCTGACTACCGCATCCCTCAGAAGCTTTCGCCGCGCGGTAGCAATCGTCTTCCGTGACGACGGCTGGTCAGTCTGCTTTGAAGCGGGGCGAGCCCGGTGAGCCGCACTGGCCACCACCGGCTCCGACTCCGACAAAGCATTGAAGCGGTTGGAGAGGCTGAGGGCAGGAGGCGATGGAGCCCTACCCGAGGCTCTCTTTCGGCCGCAAACCACCTCAGTCCAGGGTGGCTTGATAACCGGTGTCGAGCAGGACGATGGGCGTGGGCAGGCAGCTGGGTCCCATGGCGCGGTATCCTGGAAGGCCGCCGAGAGAGATGAGATCCGGAGCGACTGATTATGAGCCACGTCCAAGCAGGCGGTTAACAAAGCATCTTTGGTTTTTAAGTCCTCGGAAAGCCGACGAACATCTTCCCTGAGGTCAGCAATTTCTTTGTTTGTATTATTGAACAACGAGGAAATCCTGAGGGGGAGTGGGGACTCGCCAGGTGTAGAGGTAGCCATGAAGCTAGCGTTAGTTTAGCCGGTAGGCCTAGTCTTGATAAATTAGCGTGAGGCTAATACTTACTTACACGTAAAAATGTATCTTTGGTTTTAAAAACACTTTATTAGTATAATAAAAACTAGGCGATAGAGCCGACTGTTAGGTAGGAGGTTGAAGGCAGCTGCTGGCTGCCTCGTCCCCGCCGACTGCTGTCGCTTGTGGATGACGTAAACTGTACAGCTAATTGTTAGCATAATTAGCTGTTTTGTGTTAGCAGAGTTAGCTGTTTTGTTAGTATAATTAGCTGTTTTGTGTTAGCAGAGTTAGCTGTCGTGTTAGCAGAGATAGCTGTCGTGTTAGGCAAAGTTAGCTTTTTTTAGCATAATTAGCTGATTTGTTTTGTTAGCATAATTAGCTGTTTTGTGTTAGCGGAGTTAGCTGTTGTGTTAGCGGAGTTAGCTGTTTTGTTAGCAGATTTAGCTGTCGTGTTACCAGAGTTAGCTGTTGTGTTAGCTTACTTAGCTGTTGTGTTAGCAGAGTTAACTGTTGTGTTAGAGGAGTTAGCTGTGGTGTTAGCAGAGTTAGATGTTGTGTTAGCAGATTTAGCTGTTGTGTTAGCAGAGTTAGCTGTTGTGTTAGCAGAGTTAACTGTTGTGTTATAGGAGTTAACTGTTTTGTTAGAATAGTTAGCTGTTGTGTTAAAGGAGTTAGCTTAGGTGTTAACAGAGTTAAGTATTGTGTTAGCCGAGTTAGCTGTTGTGTTAGAGGAGTTAGCTGTGCTGTTAGCAGTCAGCTGTTGTGTTAGCAGTTAGCTTTTGTGTTAGCAGAGTTAGCTGTCGTGTTAGAAGAGTTAGCTGTTGTGTTAGCAGAGTTAGCTGTTGTGTTAGAGGAGTTAGCTGTGCTTTTAGCAGAGTTAGCTGTTGTGTTAGCAGAGTTAGCTGTTGTGTTAGCAGAGTTAGCTGTTTTGATAGCAGAGATAGCTGTTATGTTAGAGGAGTTAGCTGTTGTGTTAGCAGCGTTAGCTGTTTTGTTAGCATAATTAGCTGTTTTGTTAACAGAGTTAGCTGTCATGTTACTAGAGTTAGCTGTTGTGTTAGCAGAGTTAGCTGTTGTGTTAGGCAAAGTTAGCTGTTTTTTTAGCATAATTAGCTGTTTTGTGTTAGCTGAGTTAGCTGTTGTGTTAGCAGAGTTAGCTGTTGTGTTAGCAGAGTTAGCTGTTTTGATAGCCGAGTTAGCTGTTGTGTTAGCCGAGTTAGCTGTTGTGTTAGCAGAGTTAGCTTAGGTGTTAGCAGAGTTAAGTGTTGTGTTAGCCGAGTTAGCTGTTGTGTTAGCCGAGTTAACTGTTGTGTTAGAGGAGTTAGCTGTGGTGTTAGCAGAGTTAGCTTTTGTGTTAGCATAATTACCTGTTTTCTTAGCAGATATAGCTGTTATGTTAGGCAAAGTTAGCTGTTGTGTTAGAGGAGTTAGCTGTGCTGTTAGCAGAGTTAGCTGTTGTGTTAGCAGAGTTAGCTATTGTGTTAGGCAAAGTTAGCTGTTTTTTTAGCATAATTAGCTGTTTTGTTTTGTTAGCATATTTAGCTGTTTTGTGTTAGCGGAGTTAGCTGTTTTGTTAGCAGAGTTAGCTGTTGTGTTAGCAGAGTTAGCTGTTTTGATAGCCGAGTTAGCTGTTGTGTTAGCAGAGTTAACTGTTGTGTTAGAGGAGTTAGCTGTGGTGTTAGCAGAGTTAAGTGTTGTGTTAGCCGAGTTAGCTGTTGTGTTAGCCGAGTTAGCTGTTGTGTTAGAGGAGTTAGCTTAGGTGTTAGCAGAGTTAAGTGTTGTGTTAGCCGAGTTAGCTGTTGTGTTAGCAGAGTTAGCTTAGGTGTTAGCAGAGTTAAGTGTTGTGTTAGCCGAGTTAGCTGTTGTGTTAGCCGAGTTAACTGTTGTGTTAGAGGAGTTAGCTGTGGTGTTAGCAGAGTTAGCTTTTGTGTTAGCATAATTACCTGTTTTCTTAGCAGATATAGCTGTTATGTTAGGCAAAGTTAGCTGTTGTGTTAGAGGAGTTAGCTGTGCTGTTAGCAGAGTTAGCTGTTGTGTTAGCAGAGTTAGCTATTGTGTTAGGCAAAGTTAGCTGTTTTTTTAGCATAATTAGCTGTTTTGTTTTGTTAGCATATTTAGCTGTTTTGTGTTAGCGGAGTTAGCTGTTTTGTTAGCAGAGTTAGCTGTTGTGTTAGCAGAGTTAGCTGTTTTGATAGCCGAGTTAGCTGTTGTGTTAGCAGAGTTAACTGTTGTGTTAGAGGAGTTAGCTGTGGTGTTAGCAGAGTTAAGTGTTGTGTTAGCCGAGTTAGCTGTTGTGTTAGCCGAGTTAGCTGTTGTGTTAGAGGAGTTAGCTTAGGTGTTAGCAGAGTTAAGTGTTGTGTTAGCCGAGTTAGCTGTTGTGTTAGCAGAGTTAACTGTTGTGTTAGAGGAGTTAGCTGTGGTTTTAGCAGAGTTAGCTCTTGTGTTAGCATAATTACCTGTTTTCTTAGTAGAGATAGCTGTTATGTTAGGCAAAGTTAGCTGTTTTTTTAGCATAATTAGCAGTTTTGTTTTGTTAGCATAATTAGCTGTTTTGTCTTAGCATAGTTAGCTGTTGTGTTAGCAGAGTTAGCTATTGTGTTAGGCAAAGTTAGCTGTTTTTTTAGCATAATTAGCTGTTTTGTTTTGATAGCATAATTAGCTGTTTTCTGTTAGCGGAGTTAGCTGTTTTGTTAGCAGAGTTAGCTGTTGTGTTAGTAGAGTTAGCTGTTTTGATAGCAGAGATAGCTGTTATGTTAGAGGAGTTAGCTGTTGTGTTAGCAGAGTTAGCTGTTGTGTTAGCTTAATTAGCTGTTGTGTTAGCAGAGTTAGCTGTTGTGTTAGGCAAAGTTAGCTGTTTTTTTAGCATAATTAGCTGTTTTGTTTTGTTAGCATATTTAGCTGTTTTGTGTTAGCGGAGTTAGCTGTTTTGTTAGCAGAGTTAGCTGTTGTGTTAGCAGAGTTAGCTGTTTTGATAGCCGAGTTAGCTGTTGTGTTAGCAGAGTTAACTGTTGTGTTAGAGGAGTTAGCTGTGGTGTTAGCAGAGTTAAGTGTTGTGTTAGCCGAGTTAGCTGTTGTGTTTGCAGAGTTAGCTCTTGTGTTAGCATAATTACCTGTTTTCTTAGCAGAGATAGCTGTTATGTTAGGCAAAGTTAGCTGTTTTTTTAGCATAATTAGCAGTTTTGTTTTGTTAGCATAATTAGCTGTTTTGTGTTAGCAGAGTTAGCTGTCGTGTTAGCAGAGTTAGCTGTCGTGTTACCAGAGTTAGCTGTTGTGTTAGCAGAGTTAGCTTTTGTGTTAGCACAGTTAGCTGTTGTGTTAGCAGAGTTAGCTGTTGTGTTAGCAGAGTTAGCTTTTGTGTTAGCACAGTTAGCTGTTGTGTTAGCAGAGTTAGCTGTTGTGTTAGAGGAGTTAGCTGTGCTGTTAGCATAGTTAGCTGTTGTGTTAGCAGAGTTAGCTATTGTGTTAGGCAAAGTTAGCTGTTTTTTTAGCATAATTAGCTGTTTTGTTTTGTTAGCATAATTAGCTGTTTTGTGTTAGCAGAGTTAGCTGTTTTGTTAGCAGAGTTAGCTGTTGTGTTATCAGAGTTAGCTGTTTTGATAGCAGAGATAGCTGTTATGTTAGAGGAGTTAGCTGTTGTGTTAGCAGAGTTAGCTGTTTTGTTAGCATAATTAGCTGTTTTGTTAACAGAGTTAGCTGTCATGTTACTAGAGTTAGCTGTTGTGTTAGCTTAATTAGCTGTTGTGTTAGCAGAGTTAGCTGTTGTGTTAGGCAACGTTAGCTGTTTTTTTAGCATAATTAGCTGTTTTGTGTTAGCGGAGTTAACTGTTTTGTTAGTAGAGTTAGCTGTTGTGTTAGCAGAGTTAGCTGTTTTGATAGCCGAGTCAGCTGTTGTGTTAGCCGAGTTAGCTGTTGTGTTAGCCGAGTTAGCTGTTGTGTTAGCAGAGTTAACTGTTGTGTTAGAGGAGTTAGCTGTGGTGTTAGCAGAGGTAGCTCTTGTGTTAGCATAATTACCTGTTTTCTTAGCAGAGATAGCTGTTATGTTACGCAAAGTTAGCTGTTTTTTTAGCATAATTAGCAGTTTTGTTTTGTTAGCATAATTAGCTGTCGTGTTAGCACAGTTAGCTGTCGTGTTAGCAGAGTTAACTGTAACCCTAACCCTAACTGTTGTTCTAGCAGAGTTAGCTGCTGTGTTAGAGGAGTTAGCTTAGGTGTTAGCAGAGTTAGTTGTGTTAGCAGAGTTAGCTGTTTTTTTAGTATAATTAGCTCTTTTGTGTTAGCAGAGTTAGCTGTCGTGTTAGCAGAGATAGCTGTCGTGTTAGTAGAGTTAGCTGTTGTGTTAGCAGAGTTAGCTGTCGTGTTAGCAGAGTTAGCTGTCGTGTTACCAGAGTTAGCTGTTGTGTTACCAGAGTTAGCTGTTGTGTTAGCAGAGTTAGCTGTCGTGTTAACAGAGTTAGCTTTTGTGTTAGCAGAGTTAGCTACTGTGTTAGCAGAGTTAGCTGTTGTGTGATTTATTCATCATTAAATACTCTGATATCTTTCAACAGGAGTTAAATATAAATAACTTGTGTCCTTCCTGTTGTCTCTCCAGACTGAGTGGCTGTAACCTGACAGAGAGAAGCTGTGAAGCTCTGTCCTCAGTTCTCAGCTCCCAGTCCTCTAGTCTGAGAGAGCTGGACCTGAGTAACAACGACCTGCAGGATTCAGGCGGGAAGCTGATCTCTGTTGGACTGAAGAGACCACACTGCACACTGGAGACTCTCAGGTCAGATCAAGAACAATAATCTTTGAAAAAAACAGTATTGAAAAATACTTTAGAAACATTCAAAAAATGTGAATGTTTCCAAAGTATTTTATTCTGATTCAGAATCACTTTATAATGAATGAAATCTGAACTCTGGCTGAGATCAAATAATAATTTGTATTTTAATATTTTGACTTTGATTAATGGACATTTCTTTATTTCTAATTATACAAAATTAGATCTGACCAGACAACCTGATTGGTCGGCTAGACATTTAGAACGTACTCAAAATAGCATGACAGCACACCCTGTTGTGCCAATAATGACGTTAAATCAAACCCTCTCGTGTAATATTACTTAATTCAGTCACGATTAATTATCTTGTTTCCAACTTGTTTAGAGTAGAGCAGCAGATATTTAAACATGCTGAGAAAGGATTTCATATACTGTATCACTAAAAGTCCAGACTCAACATATAAACACAATCATTATTTGTCCTCTTCCATGACATTTCTCTAAACTTTAAGCTTTATTCTCATTTAAACCGCCCTTCTCATGTTAGGATTTAAAATTTAGCAATTCGGAAATCTTTTAATGTTTCCAAAGCATTTTCTTCTTATTTATAATATGTTGCAAAGCACAAAGTATGAACTTTGGCTATGGCAGTTTTTTTTTTATCTTATGTGAATTTAAATACTGGATGTCTTTTTACTCCTCATTCAGTCACAATTAGTTATAATGTTTACAACTTGTTTAAAAAATTGATTTTATATTCTCTATCACCAAAAGTCCAGACTTAACATTTAAACACAATCATTATCTGTCTTCTTCATTACCGTCCCTCCAACAAAGCTCTGTAAGTGTGATTTATTCATCATTAAATACTCTGATATCTTTCAACAGGAGTTAAATATAAATAACTTGTGTCCTTCCTGTTGTCTCTCCAGACTGAGTGGCTGTAACCTGTCAGAGAGAAGCTGTGAAGCTCTGTCCTCAGTTCTCAGCTCCCAGTCCTCTAGTCTGAGTCAGCTGGACCTGAGTAACAACGAGAACAATAATCTTTGAAAAAAAAAAAACAGTATTGAAAAATACTTTGGAAACATTCAAAAAATGTGAATGTTTCCAAGGTATTTTATTCTGATTTAAAATCACTTCATGAAGAATGAAATATGAACTGTGGCTGAGATCAACAAATAATTTATATTTTAATATTATGTGACTTTGATTAATGGACATTTGTTTATTTCTGATTATACAAGAAGTAGCTCCGACCAGACAATCTGATTGGTCAGCTAGACATTTAGAACATACTCAAATTAGCATGACAGCATACCCTGTCATGCCAATAATGGCATTAAATCAAACGTCTCCTGTAATATTGCTTAATTCAGTCAAGATTAATTATCATGTTTCCAACTTGTTTAGAGTAGAGCAGCAGATATTTAAACATGCTGAGAAGGGAGACTCAACATATAAACCAATCGTTATTTGTCTTCTTCTATGACATTACTCTAAACTTTAAGCTTTATTCAATTTAAACCCCCCTTCTCATGTCAGGATTTAAAATTTAGCAATTGAGAAATATCTCTTCCTTATCACTCATTCAGTCACAATTAGTTATCATGTTTCCAACTTGTTTAGAAAAAGTATTTTACATTCTCTATCACCAAAAGTCCAGACTTAACATTTAAACACCATCGTTATCTGTCTTCTTCATTACCGTCCCTCCAACAAAGCTGTGAAAGTGTAATTTATTTCAACAGGAGTTAAATATAAATAACTTGTGTCCTTCCTGTTGTCTCTCCAGACTGAGTGGCTGTAACCTGTCAGAGAGAATCTGTGAAGCTCTGTCCTCAGTTCTCAGCTCCCAGTCCTCTAGTCTGAGAAAGCTGAACTTGAGTAACAACAATCTGCAGGATTCAGGAGGGAAGCTGATCTCTGTTGGACTGAAGAGTCCACACTGCACACTAGAGACTCTCAGGTCAGGATTCATTAACCTATTCAACTGATAACCATTTAAAATCTGACTAATACAGCTGCTTTGTGTCTGCTGATACGATGCACTTGGGCAGTAGTTATTAATTATATAATTATTAATTCCTAGGATTTTTCATTGTTTACTTTTGTTGTTAAATAGTTAAATAGAACAGGTGATTTTAAAGGTGCATTCTAAATCTGACACAAAATGTACCTGGACAGCAAACATAAAACTAACTCATGGCTCCACGTGCTGACAGAGGGTTCCTGTGTGTTGTTCTGTGTGTTTGCAGTCTGTCAGGCTGTCTGATCTCAGAGGAAGGCTGTTCTTCTCTGGCCTCAGCTCTGAGCTCCAACCCCTCCCATCTGAGAGAGCTGGACCTGAGCTACAATCATCCAGGTGACTCAGGAGTGAAGCTACTGTCAGCGGGACTGAAGGATCCTCTCTGGAGACTGGACACTCTCAGGTACAAACACTGATGAATATAAAAAGGACATATTTGTGTAGGAAGTTTTAAAGGGGAACATCTCCAGGAACTACAATGATGACTTCCTGTTTTTAATAATTGATGTAGTTTGGACACATCTCTGTATGTTAAAGGAACTGTCCGTGGTTCAGTTTCAACTCGACAGACAGGTCCAGGACAGGTTTAGCCTAGCTTAGCACAAATCAATGTGCTTTCTATGCTGTGAGAAGAGTGTGTGGATGAAGCATTATTATTTCTGCAAACTAGTTAGCTAGAGGTTTAAAATGTCAGTTGGAGATCCATCATTTGTTGTGTGGAAGGAGTTCTGACAAAACTGCCTTTGAAGACTCAA
Source organism: Sander lucioperca (assembly GCF_008315115.2). NCBI lineage: Eukaryota > Metazoa > Chordata > Actinopteri > Perciformes > Percidae > Sander > Sander lucioperca. The sequence goes on along the minus strand of NC_050177.1, from coordinate 29,666,180 downwards.
TCCGCTCTGAGCTGAAACTGCTCGTTACTATCGTCACAATATCATCGTGACTTAGTGTTCGCATTTTGATAATAATAAAGTTCAGCAACTCATCCTCGACTATGACTCTACCGTCTTCAGTATGGTAAATCTCCGGTTTAATTCGAGTAAACTCTCGTGTAAACTCTCCCACAGCACGCCGTGCTGCTGCACCGGCCGCCTTGATGAATGATGAATCCTGTATGAGGAGTTAGCTGTTGTGTTAACATAATTAGCTGTCGTCTTAACAGAGTTAGCTGTTGTGTTAGCAGAGTTACCTGTTGTGTTAGTCGAGTTAGATATAGTGTTAGCAGAGTTAGATATAGTGTTAGCAGAGTTAGCTGTTGTGTTAGCCGAGTTAGATATAGTGTTAGCAGAGTTAGCTGGGGTGTTAGCAGAGTAACATATAGTGTTAGCAGAGTTAGCTGTTGTGTTAGCAGAATTAGCTGTTGTGTATGAGGAGTTAGCTGTTGTGTTAGCAGAGATAGTTGTTGCGATAGTAGAGTTAGCTGTTGTGTTAGAGGAGTTATCTGTTGTGTTAGAGGATATAGCTGTGGTGTTAGCAGAGTTAGCTTTTGTGTTAGAGGTGTTAGCTGTGTTGTTAGCAGAGTTAGCTGTTGTGTTAGCATAATTAGCTGTTGTGTATGAGGAGTTATCTGTAGTGTTAGCATAATTAGCTGTAGTGTTAGCAGAGATAGCTGTTGTGTATGAGGAGTTAGCTGTAGTGTTAGCATAATTAGCTGTTGTGTATGAGGAGTTATCTGTAGTGTTAGCATAATTAGCTGTTGTGTTAGCAGAGATAGCTGTTGTGTTAGAGGAGATAGCTGTTGTGTTAGCCGAGTTAGCTGTTGTGTTAGCAGAGTCAGCTTTTGTGTTAGCATAATTAACTGTTTTGTTAGCAGAGTTAGCTGTCGTGTTAGCAGAGTTGGCTGTTGAGTTAGCCGACTTAGATATAGTGTTAGCAGAGTTAGCTGTTGTGTTAGCCGAGTTAGATATAGTGTTAGCAGAGTTAGCTGGGGTGTTAGCAGAGTAACATATAGTGTTAGCAGAGTTAGCTGTTGTGTTAGCAGAATTAGCTGTTGTGTATGAGGAGTTAGCTGTTGTGTTAGCAGAGTTACCTGTTGTGTTAGCAGAGTTAGATATAGTTTTAGCAGAGTTAGCTGTTGTGTTAGCAGAGATAGCTGTTGCGATAGTAGAGTTAGCTGTTGTGTTAGAGGAGTTATCTGTTGTGTTAGAGGATATAGCTGTGGTGTTAGCAGAGTTAGCTTTTGTGTTAGAGGTGTTAGCTGTGTTGTTAGCAGAGTTAGCTGTTGTGTTAGCATAATTAGCTGTTGTGTATGAGGAGTTATCTGTAGTGTTAGCATAATTAGCTGTAGTGTTAGCAGAGATAGCTGTTGTGTATGAGGAGTTAGCTGTAGTGTTAGCATAATTAGCTCTTGTGTATGAGGAGTTATCTGTAGTGTTAGCATAATTAGCTGTTGTGTTAGCAGAGATAGCTGTTGTGTTAGAGGAGATAGCTGTTGTGTTAGCCGAGTTAGATATAGTGTTAGCAGAGTTAGCTGTCGTGTTAGCAGAGTTAGCTGTTGTGTTAGCCGAGTTAGATATAGTGTTAGCAGAATTAGCTGTTGTGTATGAGGAGTTAGCTGTTGTGTTAGCAGAGTTACCTGTTGTGTTAGTCGAGTTAGATATAGTGTTAGCCGAGTTAGCTGTTGTGTTAGCCGAGTTAGATAGAGTGTTAGCACAGTTAGCTGTTGTGTTACCAGAGATAGCTGTTGTGTTAGAGGAGTTAGCTGTTGTGTTAACAAGGTTAGATATAGTGTTAGCAGAGTTAGCTGCAGTGTTAGCAGAGATAGCTGTTGTGTATGAGGAGTTATCTTTTGTGTTGGCAGAATTAGCTGTCGTCTTAGCAGAGTTAGCTGTTGTGGTAGCGGAGTTAGATATAGTTTTAGCACAGTTAGCTGTCGTGTTAGCAGAGTTAGCTGTTGTGTTAGAGGAGTTATCTGTTGTTTTAGAGGATATAGCTGTGTTGATAGCAGTGTTAGCATAATTAGCTGTTGTGTTAGCAGAGATAGCTGTTGTGTATGATGAGTTATCTGTAGTGTTAGCATAATTAGCTGTTGTGTTACAGGAGATAGCTGTTGTGTTAGAGGAGTTAGCTGTTGTGTTAACAGAGTTAGATATAGTTAGCAGAGTTAGCTGCAGTGTTAGCAGAGATAGCTGTTGTGTATGAGGAGTTAGCTGTAGTGTTAGCATAATTAGCTGTTGTGTTAGCAGAGTTAGCTGTTGTGTTAGCATAATTAGCTGTCATCTAGCAGAGTTAGCTGTTGTGTTAGCAGAGTTAGGTGTTGTGTATGAGGAGTTATCTGTTGTGTTAGTAGAGTTAGCTGTTGTGTTACCACAGTTAGCTATCGTGTTAGCACTGTTAGCTGTTGTGTTAGCAGAGTTAGCTGTCATGTTAGCATAATTAGCTGTTGTGTATGAGGAGTTAGTTTTTTTGTTGGCAGAGTTAGCTGTTGTGATAGCAGAGTTAGCTGTTGTGTATGATGAGTTAGCTTTTGTGTTAGCTGAGTAAGCTGTGTTGTTAGCAGAGTTAGATAGTGTTAGCAGAGTTAGCTGTTGTGTTAGCCAAGTTAGATATAGTGTTTGCAGAGTTAGCTGTAGTGTTAGTATAATTAGCTGTCATCTAGCATTCTTAGCTGTTTTGTTAGCAGAGTTAGCTGTCTTGTTAGCAGAGTTAGCCGTTGTGTTAACAGAGTTAGCTGTAGTGTTAGCAGAGTTAGATATAGTGTTAGCAGAGTTAGCTGTTGTGTTAGAGCAGTTAGCTGATGTGTTAGCATATTTAGCTGTTGTGTTACCATAATTAGCTGTCGTGTTAGCAGAGATAGCTGTTATGTTAGAGGAGTTAGCTGTTGTGTTAGCAGAGTTAGCTGTCGTGTTAACAGAGTTAGCTGTTTTGTTAGCAGAGTTGGCTGTTGTGTTAGCAGAGTTAGCTGTTGTGTTAGCAGAGTTAGCTGTCATGTTAGCATAATTAGCTGTAGTGTTAGCAGAGATAGCTGTTGTGTATGAGGAGTTAGCTGTTATGTTAGCAGAGTTAGCTTTTGTGTTAGCTGAGTTAGCTTTGGTGTTAGCAGAGCTAGATATAGTGTTAGCAGAGTTAGCTGTGGTGTTAGCAGAGTTAGCTGTTGTGTTAGAGGAGTTAGCTGTGCTGTTAGCATAGTTAGCTTTTGTGTTAGCAGTTAGCTGTTGTGTTAGAGGAGTTAGCTGTTGTGTTAGCCAAGTTAGATAGTGTTAGCAGAGTTAGCTGTAGTGTTAGTATAATTAGCTGTTGTGTTAGCATAATTAGCTGTCATCTAGCATTCTTAGCTGTTTTGTTAGCAGATTTAGCTGTCGTGTTAGCAGAGTTAGCTGTTGTGTTAACAGAGTTAGCTGTAGTGTTAGCAGAGTTAGATATAGTGTTAGCAGAGTTAGCTGTTGTGTTAGAGCATTTAGCTGTTGTGTTAGCATAATTAGCTGTTGTGTTACCATAATTAGCTGTCGTGTTAGCAGAGATAGCTGTTATGTTAGAGGAGTTAGCTGTTTTTTAGCAGAGTTAGCTGTCGTGTTAACAGAGTTAGCTGTTTTGTTAGCAGAGTTAGCTGTTGTGTTAGCAGAGTTAGCTGTTGTGTTAGAGGAGTTATCTGTTGTTTTAGAGGATATAGCTGTGTTGATAGCAGTGTTAGCATAATTAGCTGTTGTGTTAGCAGAGATAGCTGTTGTGTATGATGAGTTATCTGTAGTGTTAGCATAATTAGCTGTTGTGTTACAGGAGATAGCTGTTGTGTTAGAGGAGTTAGCTGTTGTGTTAACAGAGTTAGATATAGTTAGCAGAGTTAGCTGCAGTGTTAGCAGAGATAGCTGTTGTGTATGAGGAGTTAGCTGTAGTGTTAGCATAATTAGCTGTTGTGTTAGCAGAGTTAGCTGTTGTGTTAGCATAATTAGCTGTCATCTAGCAGAGTTAGCTGTTGTGTTAGCAGAGTTAGGTGTTGTGTATGAGGAGTTATCTGTTGTGTTAGTAGAGTTAGCTGTTGTGTTACCACAGTTAGCTATCGTGTTAGCACTGTTAGCTGTTGTGTTAGCAGAGTTAGCTGTCATGTTAGCATAATTAGCTGTTGTGTATGAGGAGTTAGTTTTTTTGTTGGCAGAGTTAGCTGTTGTGATAGCAGAGTTAGCTGTTGTGTATGATGAGTTAGCTTTTGTGTTAGCTGAGTAAGCTGTGTTGTTAGCAGCGTTAGATAGTGTTAGCAGAGTTAGCTGTTGTGTTAGCCAAGTTAGATATAGTGTTTGCAGAGTTAGCTGTAGTGTTAGTATAATTAGCTGTCATCTAGCATTCTTAGCTGTTTTGTTAGCAGAGTTAGCTGTCTTGTTAGCAGAGTTAGCCGTTGTGTTAACAGAGTTAGCTGTAGTGTTAGCAGAGTTAGATATAGTGTTAGCAGAGTTAGCTGTTGTGTTAGAGCAGTTAGCTGATGTGTTAGCATATTTAGCTGTTGTGTTACCATAATTAGCTGTCGTGTTAGCAGAGATAGCTGTTATGTTAGAGGAGTTAGCTGTTGTGTTAGCAGAGTTAGCTGTCGTGTTAACAGAGTTAGCTGTTTTGTTAGCAGAGTTGGCTGTTGTGTTAGCAGAGTTAGCTGTTGTGTTAGCAGAGTTAGCTGTCATGTTAGCATAATTAGCTGTAGTGTTAGCAGAGATAGCTGTTGTGTATGAGGAGTTAGCTGTTATGTTAGCAGAGTTAGCTTTTGTGTTAGCTGAGTTAGCTTTGGTGTTAGCAGAGCTAGATATAGTGTTAGCAGAGTTAGCTGTGGTGTTAGCAGAGTTAGCTGTTGTGTTAGAGGAGTTAGCTGTGCTGTTAGCATAGTTAGCTTTTGTGTTAGCAGTTAGCTGTTGTGTTAGAGGAGTTAGCTGTTGTGTTAGCCAAGTTAGATAGTGTTAGCAGAGTTAGCTGTAGTGTTAGTATAATTAGCTGTTGTGTTAGCATAATTAGCTGTCATCTAGCATTCTTAGCTGTTTTGTTAGCAGATTTAGCTGTCGTGTTAGCAGAGTTAGCTGTTGTGTTAACAGAGTTAGCTGTAGTGTTAGCAGAGTTAGATATAGTGTTAGCAGAGTTAGCTGTTGTGTTAGAGCATTTAGCTGTTGTGTTAGCATAATTAGCTGTTGTGTTACCATAATTAGCTGTCGTGTTAGCAGAGATAGCTGTTATGTTAGAGGAGTTAGCTGTTTTTTAGCAGAGTTAGCTGTCGTGTTAACAGAGTTAGCTGTTTTGTTAGCAGAGTTAGCTGTTGTGTTAGCACAGTTAGCTGTCGTGTTAGCAGAGTTAGCTGTTTTGTTTGCAGAGTTAGCTGTTGTGTTAGCAGAGTTAGCTGTTGTGTTAGCAGAGTTAGCTGTTGTGTTAGCACAGTTAGCTGTCGGTGTTGTAATCTGTAGACGTCCCTAAGCACTCGTCTTGCCGTCTGCCGGTAGCAGCAGAGAGCAGAAACCAGCAGGCAAGTCTTATTTAAATAAACTCCTGGTGTACTTACAAACTTTCCAATCCATCGTTTTATGAGTACATAACCTATTTGTACTACTGTAGAAGTTTGGTATCATTTTGGGCATTATTAGTGGGGTAACTTACGAGATACACTCTTGGATCCATTAGCGCCTGCACTAAGCTAACCAGCTGATAACGCTAACTCTCCCAATGTTGGACCCAGGTGAAAAAGCTTCTGGGGGTGTTTGGCTCGAGGTCGTGGTGCAAAGGACCCTCGGGTGAAATTACTCCCAACCATCACTTTAACATCTGATTTATTTTAATTTAGGAGGTTTATCTCAGTTTAAAACTATTTATTTGTTATTTCTGTAGAGCTTCAATCAAACATGTCTACTGTTCTTCTATCTCTCTCTCTCTCTCTCTCTCTCTCTCTCTCTCTCTCTCTGTCCCTTTACCTCTCTCTCTGTCTCTCTCTCTCTGTCTCTCTCTCTCTCTCTGAGTGCTGAGTGAGTCTACTGAGTGTGTGAGTCTCTATCTTTGTTTTTCTGTGTATTTGGGGTTGTGTATATGATTATTTTTTTGTGTAGTTGTTAGTTATTAGTTGGTGGAGGGTTTTGTTGGGATAGTTTAGTTGTCAGCCGGGCATTATGCCCGTGTTTGGCGGCCATGCGGTGCTGGAGAAGCTGACACGCCGACATGCGGTGAGGATTTCCCCTCATGTGGGCTGTTCAGTGGAGGAGGCCAGCTATGCTGTCGGGGAGGTTGTGGGCTTTGACAGTGTGAAGTCTGCCTCCCGTATGAACAAGGCAGTGGTGATTTTCCTGGATGATGTGGCGAAGGTTGAGACTGTGGTGGAGAAAGGAATTGTAATCCGGGATACTTTCACCCAGGTTCTCCCGCTGGTGAGCCCAGCTAAAAGAATAACGATTTCAAACGCACCTCCGTTCATTAAAAATGAGGATTTGGCCAAAGAGCTGTCCCGGTACGGCCAGCTGATGTCTCCCATTAAAATGGTTCTGCTCGGATGTAAATCACCCAAACTCAAACACGTGGTGTGTCAGAAGACAAGCCTTCATGATTTTAAAAGACAACGCGGCTGATCTAAATTGACGTTAAAATGGGAGACACGCAGGAAAAGGAAAAAAATGTTGCTCATAATGAGGGTGGAGATGAGAGTGTAAACGAAGGACATGCCCAGTGTAATGACAAAGCAGAAAATAACAAACAGACAGGGAAAAAGAAAGGCAGTGCTAAAGGAAAAAGCTGCAGTCAGAATGTTATTAATGTGGCTGATGATGCTCTGGCTGAAAATCTGTCTGAAGAGATGGATGTTACTATAAGATCCAGTAAAAGAAAAAGCAGTTCTAACAAAGAGCAGAATGATGCTAAAGCTAAAAAGCTGCTGGAGGATCTGTGTGATGATGATGATGATGATGATGATGATGATGATGAGGAGGATTGTGAGTGGACAGCATCCCAGGCAGAGAAGTTAACTCTTTATCCTCTGGATAAGATCCAGAAGTTCCTGCAGGACACTAAAGGGATCAGGGCGGTTAAGACGGAGCAGTTCTTCCTGATCTGAGAGGGTTGATCAGGTCTGTGTCCTGGCTGAGGAAAGAGACAGAAGGGTTCACTATCCAAGAGGTTTACCGCCTCAACAAACTGGTGACTAAAGCCAGAGCTCAACTTATTGAAGATGATGAATAGTTTTAATATGTTTCTCCACATACATGTGTGTTTTTTTTTCTCTTTTCTTTTTAATGGCGGATTTAAACATTGGATCTTTAAACATTAATGGAGCAAGAAGTGATGTAAAAAGAGCTTCTCTGTTTAAACTGATGCAGTTCAAACATCTAGATGTTATCTCTGTGCAGGAGACTCCCAGTGATGTGGAGAATGAGAGTGAGTGGAGGAAGCAGTGGCCTGGGGGGGTTATTCTCAGCCATAAGGCCTCCAACAGTGGGGGGGTCGGGGTGCTCTTCTCTAAGGGCTTTCGTCCCAGCTCCTTTAGTGTGGAGGACATCATGTGTGGCCACATTATAAAAATTAAGGTTCAGTATGAAAATGTAAAACTTATTTTTATAAATGTGTACGCTCCAGTTTTGGCCATTGAACGAATGACATTTTTAAACCTTTTGTGTGATGTCATTCAGGATTGTACTGATGATTTTAGTTTTTGGGAGGTGACTTTAACTGCACAGAGAATCCCTCTTTAGACCGTAATCACCTGGAGCCTCATCCTGCTTCCTCGGCCAGACTCTTCAAGACCTGGATACTGAAATAGTGGAATTACAGGATTTGGACGTCTGCCGCTGAGCTGCAGAAGGACGGTCATCACCCTGCTCCCGAAGAAAGGAGATTTACAGGAAATAAAGAACTGGAGACCTGTTTCTCTGCTGTGTGGGGACTACAAGATCCTGTCCAAAGCTCTCGCTTCTCGGCTTCGGGAGGTGATGAGTGAAGTGGTTCATGTCGACCAGACCTACTGTGTGCCCGGCAGGTTAATGAGTGATAATATCACTCTAGTTCGGCATGTTTTGGACGTCTCTAGCTCACTGGGTATGGATACTGGTCTTATTTCCATAGACCAGGAAAAGGCTTTTGACTGGGTTGAACATCAGTATTTGTGGCAGACGCTCAGTGCTTTTGGCTTCAGCCCAGGTTTCATAACTCAGATTCAGGTCCTGGACCGAGACATTGTGAGTATATTGAAGGTTAATGGTGGTTTGGCTGCACCTTTTAATGAGCAGAGAGGGGTACGGCAGGGGGGCTCTCTGTCGGGGATGCTTTATTCCCTCGCTATTGAGCCTCTGCTCCATAAACTCAGGAATGATCTTTTAGGTGTGTATTTTCCTGGGTGTACTTCAGCTGTTAAACTTTCAGCTCATGCTGACGATGTCGTGGTTGTTTTAAACAAGCAAACAGATATCGATGCTTTGGTAGAGAATGTGAGTGTTTTTAATCACATCTCTTCTGCTAAAGTTAACTGGGCTAAGAGTGAAGCTGTGGTGGTGGGAGATCAGCTACAGAGCACTCTATCTCTCCCAGGAGGACTCACCTGGAAGAAAGGAGGGGTGAAGTATTTGGGAGTGTTTCTGGGTGAGGAATGTGTGATGCAAAAAAACTGGGACAATGCTCTGGAGAAAATAGAAGGCAGATTAAAGAAGTGGAAGTGGCTCTTACCGAGCATGTCCTACAGAGGGAGGACTCTTGTTATTAACAATCTGCTGTCTTCTTCTCTGTGGCATAAACTGTCTTGTGTGGACCCTCCTTCTAATTTACTTGCTAAGATTCAAGTTGTTTTAGTTAATTTTTTTTTGGGATAAGCTGCACTGGATTCCCCAGTCTGTTCTGTTCCTTCCAAAGGAAGAAGGAGGACAAGGACTTGTTCATTTGGTCAGCAGGGGCGCTGCTTTCCGGCTGCAGTTCCTCCAGAGACTGCTCTATGGCCCTAAGGACCTGGTCTGGAGACCTCTGGCCCACTGGGTGCTGAACAGTTTTAAGGGTTCTGGATTGACAGATTCTCTGTTCCTGATGGATGTGAGGAAGCTGAGTGTCCAGACTTTGCCTCCTTTCTATCGAGGCGTGTTCACCGTGTGGAAGCTGTTGGTTAAGGAGAGACGGCTGCAAGGTGACTCCTTACACTGGCTGCTGCAGGAACCGGTGGTGTACGGGGATCGGTTGGATTACCCCTGCTGGGCTGGTTCAGCCATCACGGACGCGTTCTGCAGAGCACGGGTGCTCACGCTGGGGACGGTGGTGGACATCACAGGACCAAAACTAGACAATGCTGCTGCTTTGGCAGCTGTTCTGGGGGTGAGATCAGTCAGGATTAGAGCTTAGATCGGCCCAAAAAATCAAGCCCGAACCTGCCCGAGCCCGAGCACGTTGTGTCCGAGCTCGGCCCGAAACATTAACTGTAATTATGAGTCCGAGCCCGATTTAAACCCGACAATTTTTTAATACGTGGGCCGTTATAACTGACGTTCTCAACTACAATTCAGAGTTGTTTGAACTGCAGAAATCTGTTTAGAATAATACAACAAGGACGAAGCTGTAAACTGCTGTTTGTTTAGAATGGAACGGATCGCAAGTGGATCCGAGTGAAGAGACGTAAAAAAAAAAAAGAAACAATGATGAACAACATATTGTTGTCACTGCCCAGGACTTGTTTAAACTGCTTCCATACCTCCGACTTTCCTCCACACTCGCTCAAAGTTAATTCTCCTGTTTTTCTTTTCTTCTTTACATCTTCCAGCTCCCGGTGTGATGCGTGCGAGAGGAGGAGACTCCGCGCATGAAGTGCTGCATTTTGTAACTGCAGCCTAACTTTTGTACACATTTGTTACTTTTATATAGCCTATATATATATTTATAATATTTCTGATTATGGCATAGCTATCTCCCCACCCAAATAGGATAATAAGGTAATGGATAAAAAAAAAAAAATAAATCAAGGGTCCGGCCCGGGCGCGGTCCGGCCCGAGGATGTGGCGGAAAATAACGACCCGAGCCCGACCCGAGGTCCGGTCGGGCTCAGGCCGAGAATCTAAACTCTAGTCAGGATCATCACCAAACTGTTGGACCACTGGAAGAACAAACTGTCTGGACATGAATCCATCATGTTGGAGCAATATACTGGTGGTCTGACCACATCTCAGCCTGATGATTCCTTCCCTGGTTTATGTGTCCGTCCATGTCTGGATCACTATGGTGGTCGTTTTTTAGATGTACAGCACTGCTCTTTAGAGATGAAAGAGGTGAAAGGGAAGGGTTTTTATAAAATGATGGTGCTGTGTTTAAATAAGAGTAAGCTCCATGAACGGGTGGACACACCGTGGAGAGGACATCTGGGTTTGGAGGCTGATGTCCAACCTGCGTGGAGGAGTTTATATAAACCAG
>NC_050177.1:29630754-29650754 GCF_008315115.2 Sander lucioperca | reverse complement strand
ACACACACACACACACACACACACACACATACACACACACACACAACACACACACACACACACACCACAGCAGAGGAGATGCTGACAGCAGCTCATGCCCCTGACTGGGAAAGATAGCTCTACTCTTGTTAGTGTCAGTAGCTCCAATAAAAGGTCAGAGTGAATACATATCAATATCATCACCTGTCTACAGGCAGACACATGAGGAAGTCTGTCTGCTGTCCACTCTCGTCCACCGCGCTGTTTACACACACACAGCGCTACTCTACTCTAAATACCACATTTTGACAAACAAGCTAAAACAAGAGCTGTCGGTTTGTAGTCTAACTATTTATCTTAGTTTGTCTCAATTCTTGAAATTTGGACAAATTCTTGTAAACTTAGCTGCTGGCTAAACTAACCATCCTCTGCTGGAGCATCTATGGGTGTATTATAAGACCAAAACATACCAACGTGGCTACTTAATATGCACGTGAATGACGCAATCTTTATGTTCACGTCTTCATTCTTGCAATGAGTCTAAATTAGTGGCTCATATCCAAACTAAAGAACATGCTTTATATGCATTAAAACATCCAAACACTCTCATTCTTAATTCTGACGTCTGTCAGAGAGAGCGTGTGAATCAATCATGGGACTGCCTGTGTGGTACTAGTATGAGTATGAAATACAGAAAACAACTTATTGATCTATCATTTTCATACATTGTTATGCATAAGAAATGCATAAAAGTTGTGATAATTCAGCTGTGTTTAGTTCCGTTGTTGATACGCAGTAAGACGAGTGCTTAGGGTCCGTCTACTAACTACAACACCCAAAAGAGATACAACACAAATATTTTCTAAAGTAGGCATATGCTTATTTTCTAGAAGTCAGTGCTGTAATACAACTAGCAGGAGACAAGTTATAATTGAGGTAAGTTTGGAGAGACTACCTTATTTAATCATTAAATTAATAAATATTTTTCATCTCTTTTCAGTGTTGTAGTTTGTAGACGGTCCCTAAGCACTCCTTGCAGTATCAACACTGGAACTAAACAGAGCTGGATTAGCACCACTTTGATGCATTTCTTTCACATCTCCTGCAGTCAGATTCCCTGTGTTCACTCAGAAGGAATCCCTTCACATGGGGAGGCTCTTGGAATGACATGTTGAACATGTTAAGAGGCTAAAAGCACGTTAAAAACCTGCCCTGTTTCAGCCTCCTGGGTGCTAACGCTAGCAGGAGGATAACACGCTGTAGGCAACTTTTTTTGTTGAAGTTTGTCTTCCTTCTTTCTACTGTTGATGATAAAAAAGTTAAAACCATGCTTAATGTTCAAACCATGCTTAATGTTATCAAAAAAACAATGTCTTTTTGGTTTAAATGTACATAATGTTCCCTGCATCTAGATCTAATCAAATAACTACCTTAATCAACATTGGACTGGCTCACACCTTCTCAAGCTTCTAGAAGAATCATCAGGTCTTGTCTGACATTTAGCCAACCTGATCTCACAGAATTACGTGAAATGATCACGAACTCTTAACACCGCATTACGTGGTGGAGGCACGGAATGTGTGAAAATTACGTGTGGGCACCACGGAAAACACTGCCGATGTAAACCAACGAGGATTCTTTTCCGTGGTGGACACACGGATTCGCTGGTTTAATAACGTCATGCAATGGGCGGTATTTTCAAGTTTTAAAACTTCTTTGTGTAAGGTGTAGAAAACGTAAAAACATTTTTTATTTCATATAGTAATATTTATAGTATATATAAAACAGTATTATTAAAAAACAATGATTCAGAAGACGCTTAAGACGTTGCCACGGCAACGTCACAGCACCGGACGCTTTACCGCATTAATTTTGTTGAAAACTTCGTTGTGTGAAATGTAAAAAAAAGTAAGTATTTTTTTTATTTTGTATAGTAACATATAAAGTATGTATTCAATGTCTTTTATTTATAATATCAATGATTCAGAAGAAGATTACGTCGTTACCACGGCAACTTTACGTCGCTGACTGACGCTGCTGAAATGCGCATCCATTCATTTCACTTTCCACCCGACTACAGTAAGTACTTCAACTTAAGGGCTGTTCATTAGTTGAATACACGAGCCAATATTGCGGCCATGTATTCCGTGTGGCCCGATCTCTATAGCGTTTTATCACTGAAGTCTTAGTGTGTTGCTGCATTCACTATTTTATACGTATAACGTTACCCGCCAAGTAATTCCGCCAGCTGTAACATCCATTGCTGGACTGTGGCACTGACAGCTACCAAAACCAGTTTAAATGCACGTATTTGCACATGTTTCTTATTAAATCATTAACAAAGAGTTGTTGGAGTGGTTAAAGTGCACTATAGATGTAAGAAGTATAAATATTAAAAAGAATATACCGCCATCGGGGATGGGCTGGAAGAAAAAAGTGGCCCTGGACTTTTCCAGAGGATTTGACTGACCCAATGAAGCGCTTACGTAGCGAACAGGCTAGAAAAGACCTAAACGAATAAAATAGAAGCCTTTTCCTGCCATTCTTGTACAGAATGCCACTAAATGAGCGTTTCCTGATCAGTGCATTAAAAAAGTCAACAACACAGGTTCTACAATAATAATTAAAATGATAAATCCATTTTGATTTTGCTCTAGATTTGGTGTATTTTTTCCTCTAGAATAAATTGCTCCATATGAATGTACTACTGTACAATAGAATACGTGTAATTATTTAAATATTGCACTGGGATACATTTAATTATTGCTGAAAGCAGATAGCAGTATTCTGTAACACAGAACAAGACTTGATGCCGGTGTTTCCATTTTCTGTAATTATATTTATGTAGGTATTTCCTTGTGTCAAGTAAATGTGGTGTGATAATTGTAGCCTTGAGATTGATTTGTAAGATTAAGATTTAAATAATACTTACAATATTTAGATCATAGCAATTGAGAAATGCTAATTTCCTTTAATGCTATTCTAATATTTCTTTCTTTTTCCCTCCTTTACAGCTTTGCAACACATTGACACCCACAACACACACATATCCACGCACACCACACATTTAACCAACGGCACTTTTCAGAGCCGCTCTCTGCACTCTTGTCTCCTTTACTCTCTCTCACTAGCCCTCTTTCAATCACTCTCTCTCCTAATCTCTTTTCAATTTGTGTATTGTTTGTATTTTTGGTCTGTATATGTGTGCCATGTCCCTCAATTCAGACGTGAGGGTCTTTGATGACCCAAATGAGGCCAGGGTCCATATGGCAGCATTAATGAGCTATGCTCATTTAAATGAGGCCAAGGTAAGGATTTTTGTGATAATCAAATACCAAGGTCTATAATAGAATTACAACTTTTGCTGTTTATTGATATAATATAAAACTTTGTTGTTTTACTTGTTACGTTTGATCTCAATCTCTGCAAACGTATAGGCTGCCATGGCGATGGAAACCCCTGCCTTTCCTCAAAGGAAAAAGAGGACAAGCAGGAAGAGATTTCTCAGCCATCCAGTGGTCAAAAGCAGACGTGAGAAACGTGGGGAAACACTGTGCCCTCAATCAGGTTTGTTTTTTACTATACCGCAAAAAATACCACTTTGAAAAGGTTGTGGCAATGTTTGTGAAACTTTTTCAAACTATTACATTCAAACTACTAAAAAGAGCTTGTGACTGATAATACTTGCTTGTATTGCTTTTTTATGTGTACTTAGCTTTGGATAGTGTGCCAAATGTAAATTTTAATTGTAATTCTTGCTTAGTTTCATTGCCTGCAGTCCTCACAGAACATTTTCATATTAAAATGAGTGTCATTTTAGATTGATTAATGGGTTAAGCAAAAATTACTGTTTCTGCAGTTTCACAATCCAGAAGAAGGGATCCTGTGCATGAGGAAGGCCTTCAGATGGAAGGTCACGAGGTGTCAAGTCTTGGTTAGTGTATTGATTGTTACAGCGGTTGATGTTCACTATAATTTTTTCCATTTTTTTCCTTTTATTTACACATCTGTTTCATCATAATTTAGCAGATTTTGTAAATCTCACCACAAACACAGTAAAACATAAAACATAACTATACTGGATGCAGTCATTAAAATGTTAATTGACTGTTTAATGCAAATATTGCTCTGGATGCAAATATGGAGTTATAGCATGTTGTCATTACTCATCAGCATATTTTTTTCGACTCAAAGGTGGTTCAATATGGTTCTTCCTTAAAGTCCATAATGATTTGAGTTTTAGGGAGGCTTACCAGCTGTTTCATTTTTTAGAAACCCATCTTCAAGAGTTAAGAGACACTCTTACTGCAGTCCACGTTCCGGAGGCAACAGACACAACAGTTTCTGCTTGGGCACAAAGGCAGCTTCTCACAGATGTGAGAATGAAAACGGCTAGGCCAATGCTTTTTGATGCCAAACTCTCATCTGAGAGAATAATAATCCAAAAGTGCCACAGATGCGTTGCTATAGAAGCTGTCATTAGGTGCCTGGACTGTGTACCACTGGACATGGAGGCCCAAAAGAAGAACATCTTCCATGACAGAGAGGCTATGTTTCATGGGTTTCTTGAGCCCATTCCCCCAACAACTGCTGTGGTGCTGGATGAAAATGGCCAACCTCAATTTTGTGAACAAAGTAATGTATATGTTAAGACTAATAACACATTACAATGTCCTAACTGTAATTCCCCAAACATTGTGTGAGGACCATGTTTGTATTTTCCATTTTTTCTCAATGGCTTCTAAAACGCTAACCTCATTCTCAAAGCTAAACTGACAAAAATATGGTTGTTGTCTATGTATTGAGTCTAAGTGTATTTTTTTTTTAAACGTAACAATAACAGCTGGAATAGAGTTGGAATAGGGGCCAGTTGTGTTATTACTGTTGTGTTTTGCATACATCTTTCAGACTGAGGTTAGCGCTTTGGGAAATGCATCAAAAAGATTGAGGAAAAACTGTAAATACACCCTACATAATTTTTTTCTCTATTGCAGTAGGTCAACTGCCCATTCCTACAGCCAATACAGTCTGTGGATGCTCTCATGACCTCACAGTCACTCCGGGGAAGCATATTTCCGTGGTTACATTTAATGGTATGTTGTTTTGACTATACAGTATAAACGCAAATGTCTTTATGAAATATAATATGATCAGGCAAACTGTCAATATCTGATAACTGAAATATATTTAGCTTTTACTATGTCCACAGGACGATATGATGTCTGCTTGCCTCGGAAATCCTGTCCATCCTGCTCTGCAGAATGGACTCCAAGTGTTAAAGACTTGCTAAAGTATCGGTACTGGCCAGCCACCACCAGCTGCCAGACCCTTTACAAATTTGATGTGTTCACCTCATTTGAACAAATGAAGGTGACCGCACCAGCCATGTCCAGACAGGCCTTCCTGAAAATGCTGGAGCACAGATCTGTCCAAGCTGGAAGGGTAAATCTTCTTGAATCACACTGAATCATATAAGTATATACCTAATATTTAAATGTGGGCACAGTTTTCAATGAAATCCTAACCAAAGATTTTTAATATACAGGCTGGAAGTATCTGTGCGGATACATTTCAGCGCAGCTATTTTGAATTTTCTTACTGTCGCTTCAAAGAAGAGGATATGTGCCAGGTCCAACATTTTGACTGTCCAGCATGCTCTCCAGACATGTTGGCTGTCTGTTCTGATGGAAACAGAAAGCATTACCGTTTCTGCAAGTCAAAAGGGAAGGTATTCAAATATTTGATTGTCTCAGAAAATGGTAAAGAAAAGAAAGTTAATACAAATAGTAGCCCTTAGGGTTGTCTTTGAGGTGTCATACCAGACATTTTCTTCAATAAATAGTAAATGTAGTACTCAGTGATTTTTATTATTGACTTGCATGTTAACTTATGGACAGGACTGAGGAGCCGCCCATCTACGAGGGCTTGTTTCTGGCAAAGGACGAGGAGGTTGCTACATTTGTGGAAAAAAAAGAAAAAGAAATGATTTTGTTTATAATGATAGTTGTACAATATATGTTGTTTTGTTTTAACATATGGCTAAACATGTGTAATAAATGATTTTATAGGCAAAAAATGACAGTGCTCTTTGTGGTACTGCCAAGTTCACAGCTGGCAGAGAGATGTCAAGAAAGTCTGGCTCTCAGATAGATGAGGAGGGCATTCAGGTTGCAGTTTGCCGGTATGTATTTGTGTGTGTGTGTGTGTGTGTGTGTGTGTGTGTGTGTGTGTGTGTGTGTGGTCCGTGAGGGCGGTTTCATTCAGGTTCGAAGAGAGAGTGTTATAGAGGATTACTAGTAGTGTGAGTCTTGTGTGAGATTTGAAAGCTTTTAGCACTCATGATTGGTGCGTGGTATTTATCCAACCTTTGTAGCAGCCAAGTGTTATATTTGTTGTAGGGACCCAGATACAGATGTGTGCTTAAGCCAGGCCTTGGTGGGTCAGTTTATAATTAACCACTAGATTTTCTTCTGATTAAACAGACATGGGTTTCTCTTACGAGGACTTAACCATTACCGGGGAGAAATATTTGCCTACCCGATGTTTCTACAAAAAGAAATGTCCAAGAAGGCAAATGTTACATTCTTTTGCATGTGTAGTGGTGTGTGCAGTAAGCTTTGCACCCTGTTGGTTCTTGAATGCACCTCAACTAGATCAAATTAGCTCCACCCAGGCCAAACCCCCTCATTAGCTGAGCTTTTATAAAGCACCTGTATCATCATGGCTGCCTCTTGGCTTTGTCTCTGGCTGTTGGTTGCCACATGGGACCATCTCTGACTTTTAGGTATGTAATTGTGTTAAGTCTGTTTTATGCTTTCAAGGTGTTTTTAAATACTTAGTTGTATATTTTGCAGCAGTCTGCTACCTGCCTGACTGTTGGGCCTGGAAGGGATTCCAAGCTCCCCTGCCTGGAGTGGTGTGATGAACTCTCCCTTAGCCTACTGAGTACATATGAGTGAAGGTATGAGTAACTTAAAGCATGGGAGTCTGGTATGATTACTACCTGAGCTAAATGTTATCACACACTACTTTTAAACTTGTCATTAATGTAATCTTCTGTCTGAATTGTAGGTTGTCAGCTGCTGTTTTGCCTTAGTTTAGTTGTTTCTTGTATTTTAATCATTTTAGTACATCTTTGTTAGTACCCCAGGACACTCCCTGTTTGATTTGTTTGTATTTTAGGTTATCAACTGGTTTATTGTTTTCTTGATTTTGTTAAACTGTTATTTTGCTTTCCAGTGGAGCTAGTAGCCAGCGTGTGGTGGAGGCTAGGCACGTTAGTGTGGTTCCCTTCACAGATTGTAGTGATAACAGCACGGTGACACGATTTGCAGTGACTATCGATTGCAGTGGGCACATGCGGTGGGTAAGTTGGTGCACCCCTGGAACACACCCTTAGTAGACTGCCTCTCCACACCTGGCCTCTGCCCACTTCCCCCCCCTTTCCTTTGATAATTTAATCCATAACTGGGAGTGTATCTGTTTTAAAAGAATTAACGTGATTGCAAAATATATATTGTAATAAAACGTTTTCTACATTTTCTATGGCAATTTGAGTCAAACATCCTCATTTCTAACCATCCTCTTTACAGGCACTTCCAGTCATAAATTATCCATGAATAAATGAATATTTCTTTTGTAACCACGTCTGTCTTACTTCAGTTAGTGAACCTGTGTAGCCTTTTGTACAACTGGGGAGCTTGTTGAAATAGAAATAAACATTTCTTGGGGTGGAAGTCCCCAGGTGGCGTTGTCGGTTAGTTAGACCCGGGTGGCGACTCCTCCCCTAGCGCCACCCGCCCTTGCCACACATGGATGTTACTTTTAGGTAATTCTCAATGTCATATTGCAATTATATCACTATGTTTAAAATGGCCTGTGCATCAGCTTTACAGTCACGTTAGTCATTTCAGAATAATGTTGTCATGTCAATTAATGATGGATCTCTTTAACACTAACAAAATGCTGCACCTGCTTTTTAGGTACTGGCCATACCTTAACAAACTAGCAGAGGGGTTACCAGAGCCTCTGCCCTTGACGGACATGAGGCCATTTCTTAGCGTCATGCACGCTAAAGCCCATACAGCAAAATGCGAGGTACATGCAATTACTTTAATTCTGGTGTGACAGCGGCTACAGGGAATTGGAGAGCAGGCTAACAGAATGTGCTGTGTGTTAACCTTCACCAACTGCTCAGCTGCTAGTGCAAATTTGTAGAACAGGGATTTAGTTTTCACATGAAAAAAAAGCTTGTTATGACTATTTATAATGTTATTTATCAAAAGCGTTAATGTAGATATGTTATATCAAAGATCCTACTATATATGTACAGGTATGCTACATAACCCTTCTCACGCTGTGTTGCAGGTGAGATGGGTGGCAGAAGCCAGGATGGAGCAGGAAACCCAGTGGGAGAGGAAGTGGAGCAGGTACTATATATCATTTATGTCAATGTTTTATGGATGCAAAGACTCATTTAAGAGACCAAAACACTAAAGAACACCAGTAAGTGGCAAGCTTGGTTTGAGAAATTAAGAACATCCTTTATGTCTGAGTTGTAATAAAAGATTATATTTTCACAATGCATTCATATTGTAGGCATGTGTTCCAATTTAATTCCAGGGTTAAGCCAGGATATGTTTTCTCTTAAACTATCCAGTTCAAGATATTGTGTGAAACTAATATTTGTATGTAAAGGAGACAACATTGTCTTTATAGGTGAACAGCTTTCTTTCCAGGGCAGCTCTTGTCACAAAATATATGACAAAAGCAGGTTGGTATTGCACCTACACAACACAGTGTGATAAGGAAGAGGAAAAAAAAGTTCAGTTCAGACTTTTAACTATTGTGTTTAGTCATGTCTATCTGTTTTCTGTTTTGCCTTTTTGATGTGATTTGTTACTTTTTGGCTTGATGCATTTTTGTTTTAATTAGGAAGAGTCAACATGCTAACCCAACAGGCCATGGGTTGGAACCGAAGAAAGAGGGATAACCTTCATCAAGCGTTGGCCCACAGATACATCAAAGTAAGGGCTAATAACAAGTGTCTTCTTATCACACTAGGACAATATATTATTTATGACAAATGCCTTTCTAGATTCTAATCTCACAGCTACAGTATATTGATTTGTTTCTCTTATCTACACCTCCTTCTGGGAATCTATAAAGATTATGTAATTTATTGTTTCACCTGTTCTGATGAAGGTCTCATATCGAACGTTTAACTTAAACTGGTGTTTTTTACATTTTGGAATTTTATTTTTTCTCTTCAAAAGATCACAGATAGGGCAGCGGTGGAAGCTGTCAACCTCAGGAGCATCAAGGAGCAGCACAACCTGGATCAGGAGACCACAGAGCAGTGGGTGTGTGATGTCAGGCAGTGGGCGTTAACAGGTGTTTTGATGTCCTTTCATACATCTCTTAATGACTGTACCTTTATACGCACCACAGAAGGCGCCTATATTTGTTGAAAATGAGACTGTCATTGAGTCTATATTTTCTCCAATTGTTTCAACTATTTAGACAGTCTACACTCCAGGGTGCATTGAAGACCTCAGGGCTGAAATTGAAAACTTAACAGTAACCCTTTTGCGCAAGAAGCAAGACCTGTATCGTCAGCATGGTTTGTTTTCTAAGTGATTTAAATAACATTTTAAAAAAAAGTTATAAAACAACAAAAACATTCTGGTACTATGATAGTTTCCTTTTGGTTTCACTTCTGCAGATAGCAACCAGACAAGACAGAGAAGAAAGACAATGACACAGCTGAAGATGAAGCCTCGTGATCTGGTCTCGCAGTACAACGTCACCGTGGAAACACATCAGATTGACGAGGAGTTGGCGTGCAGTCTGACAGAGGGCTACATCCTGCCATGGGAGACACATGAAGATGGTATGATAATTGCTAGTTTGGTTTTTTCTTTTCTCAAAAAATATTTTTGTAATTATATAATATATGTAATATTATTATAACTATGTCTTGTCCACTACTTTATTTCTTTCCTCAACCTAAAAGGCGCTACCTTCAGGTTGAAGAGGTTGGTCTTTGACCAGATAATGCTGCTGAAACGCATGGAGGAGGAGCAGAGCATCCTGGTGAAAGAGATGTCCCAACACGTTATGTACCTTCTAAAGGAAGTACAACAAGTGGAGGCACTCAAGGGACAGACTTTGGAGAGCATCAAAACAAACAGTTTGTACTACATCACACATATGTACGTTGTCTGTGTGATGTATCATCTTTTTCATTCTGTTTTTCCCCACAATTCCTCAACAGATTTTGGTGACCTGACAGAGGACGCTACACATGGGCTCAACAGTGTTCTCAGTCGGAGGTGGCACTACCTAAAAAGCCAAAAGAAACAGGCGGTAAATGCTTACAGTAGTATAGCCTCGAAGGAACTTGTTTTCTTCCATATACAGGAGGACATTGAGGAGTGGGAGGTCAACGGTTTCACTAGCCCCGAGTCAGAGGAAGAAGAAACGTAAAGGCCACTGCCTCTCTCCCTTTACGCTACTGTCCTCTCCAACTCGGCGTAATCACTATGTATTGTATTTCTTGTGTATGCCCCTGTGAAAAGTGTTGAAAAAGACATCTTATTTAATTAGTTACTTGTTACTGTATGTAAAATCAATCAAAATACCTTTAGTGTAGGGTGGCCTTGACATAAAAAAGCCTTTATGTAAATTTTTTGTACATAGGATACTAATAGCGTAATAATTGTTGGCATTACTCTTTAAATACTGTTTTAACATTCCTATAGGCCAGTAAGCCTTTTGTCAGGGGATTTATATTTGCTAATAATAGCCTATGTTGGATAAAAAATTGATATTTCAAAAAATTTCAAAAATTAATAAAAATTAGGAGGCATTGACTCTGAGGACCATCTAGGGGTCCCGTACCCCCTGTTAAAGATCTGTGACCTAGACTGAGGTTGCTGATCTGCTAGGGAGCTTTAAGGGAACCCATTGAGAGAAAAAAGGGAAACCTGTTTCTGATGTTCTGATGTTTGAAAGTTCTTAATTTTAGATTTAAATAAAGATGTATTGTCCCAGAGGGATATTTGTTTTAACAGCCTGTACAGATAGCAATATATAGACTTACATCCCTATACTTTTGTTGTCACTATGTTCTATGAAGAAAATATAGCCATTTTTTAAATGATTAAAATAAATACAAGTGTAAAGATATATGCCTATACATTGTTTAATATGTGCTTAGAGTCCCTTGACATAAAAATGTGCCAGGGCTACCTGGACCTGGTTTACTTGTAAACTGTATTATTAAAAACATTGAAGTCATGCTGTCTCCTTGACTTTCTACATTTAACCCTAATCCCTGTTACTGCAACATGACGGCTAACAGTTAGAACGGAAGCCCTTATGAAAATATAGCTCAACAATACGAGGGGTTAATGTAATTAAATGTATTTTTATTGTTCCTTCGACTTGTAAAAAACACTTTTTTGGCAGTTTCCGACAGTGAAAGGCTACATTACCCATAATCCTCAGCCGCTGTTGCTACGCTTCCTACCGAACGGTATGTTATTTCTAACAGAATTTTCAAAAACTGAAATATTTAAAAGAATTTGTATGCATCTTAACTTTTTCATAATATATATACAGGACATGCAGTGTATTTACTAGTTGGGCTATACTAGACACTATACATAATCACTGGATATATCTTTTTACGACCCTAGCTACAACGCTCTTTATAAACAGGAAGAGCCAGCGACCCAAAACTACATTTTTAGATAACGTAATATCGCAAATAAAGCTAATTCTTTGTTTTCTTTACATAGATCGTCTTGATGCAGTATAATTACTAGTTCGGCTGCACCATTCATTTTATATATTTAACATATATTTATTTTTACGACCCTATTTCTTTGCATACCGGAAGAACTACAACTGTGTTGCAGATTTGGATCAGGTTGTTTGCGCGCGTCACGGGAAATGTAGTTCTCACAATTTATTATTGTTTTTCTTACAACTGGAAGTTGTAAATAATTAATTGAGAGTAAACTGGGTAGTTTAATAGGATGATAAACAGATGGGTTTACTCAGAATAAAAAAATGTAATTGTTAAATGGGTTAAAGTGTATTTTTACCACATTTTATCCAAATTTGACAATCCCCCCAGTTGCTGACTATACCTACATGATAGCTAAGGTCAAGAGCTCTCTACAACAGCTGATCCATATCTGTATCCCTTTTATTGCTCAGTTATAAGGTTTCAAACATGCACCATGGTCAAGGCTCAAAGGTCATTATTTGGAAGCAGGAGTCATGTAGACTCTTCATATTGACATAATGTTTCTCATCCGGTCGATACCTTTCAAACGGTGTATTTGGTTAAGCTCTATGTCATTGGCATTGTTTTCAGAGAGCACTTTGAAGGCCTGTTTTTCTTGTCGCTTTTTTAGTTTAAAAAAAGTAACCAAAATGAATCACCATCTCTCTCTCTCTCTTCCCCTTTCATGCCTATCCACTGTCTCTATGTAATAAAGGGAAAAGCCCCCCAAAAAAATCATTCAACTTTAATATGAGATGGATTTACTTCAAACCTACCTAGCCTTGAAAATAGTGGCAGATATGAAGTGGCTCAGGGAAAATTATCTTCCTGTTGTATATGACAGGTTCAACCAAACAAGAGTAGTGATTGTTGGAACAGTGAAAGGACGAAGCAAGACAGCTATTGAAAGTTTCATTAAACAAAAAGGAGATAGAACCTACTGTATGTATCTCTGCATCGCAAAGATTAGATGCAGCCTCACCTAAGGACCTGTAACACCTGCTAAGATTAGCAGCCCTATGTAGGCACGCAGGTCAATTGCATCCATCCTTTTCCAGCCGTCAGGTTGAAAGTTGAGGCAATGTCATGCATGGGCATGGGTGAGGCATATGGTGATGAGGACCATATTATTTAGCTGTTCTGTGACAAAAAACTCTCTTTTAGCTTGAGGCATTTATTCTTTATCTGAAGATGATACACTGGTTTGGATTCCTCCCTATCTTCTTCAAAAAGATTTTGTGACTGAAATGGTTTGAACTTGAGTCATGTATGTGGTCGAAGAAAGGTGATGCTGTAGCACACAATCTCGTGTTTGTATGTGGGGTTCAAAATTAACTTTTTCGTCCACCAGCCAAATAGCTAGTCAATTATCAAATTATACCAGCCACTAAATAGATTAGCATTGTATTTTTGGTTGGTTAGTGAACCAAAACACCCCTTACATATTTTACCAGCATTTGGCTAGTAGTAATTTTGAACCGTGTGTGTGTGTGTGTGTGTGTGTGTGTGTGTGTGTGTGTGTGTGTGTGTGTGTGTGTGTGTGTGTGTGAAATGGCCTGAAGACAATCTTTGTAACCTGGTGGTGTACAGCTTACATGGAAATATGACTAAAAGTAATGTTTCACTTTTTCTAAAGTTCGGGTCATTCTAGGAAGTCATCAAATTTCAAGTTCAAAATTTTTTATTTAGGGACTTTTATGCTGTTAAACACAAGATAGCTATCTCGTGGCCTCAAGATACTATCTCGTGGCCTCAAAATACTATCTCGCCGAACACCGGCATTAAGCCGGCCGGCGGGGGCCCTCCGATGGCGGGTCACGTTTGCAAATCGGTCAGTAGAAAGTGTTGGAGAACCGCAGCTGCGTTACGGTAAAAGCTGTCAAAAGTGTCCGGCCGTGGTCTCCAGAGGTCGGTCTCACTGCCCCGAGACTCCTCGGTGCAGTTCTCTGGAGGCCTATGTTTTCAAAAACTGGGTTTCCGAAATCGTGCAGAAGGTGGCTGGGAGAGTGAGCCGGGCTTCTTACCCATTTAAAGTTTGAGAATAGGTTGAGATCGTTTCGGCCCCAAGGCCTCTAATCATTCGCTTTACCAGATAAAACTGCGAGACTGAGCGCCAGCTATCCTGAGGGAAACTTCGGAGGGAACCAGCTAGGGGGAAGCGGCAGACCTCTGCCCGCTTATTGTGCACCTTCCCTGGGGTAAATCGAAGGGTGCTTCGGTGGGATTTTCTTCCAAGTTTTTGGACCGGAGAAGGGTAGGGGGAAGCGGCAGACCTCTGCCCGCTTATTGTGCACCTTCCCTGGGGTAAATTGAAGGGTGCTTCGGTGGGATTTTCTTCCACGTTTTTGGACCGGAGAAGGGTAGGGGGAAGCGGCAGACCTCTGCCCGCTTATTGTGCACCTTCCCTGGGGTAAATCGAAGGGTGCTTCGGTGGGATTTTCTTCCAAGTTTTTGGACCGGGGAAGGTCCTCCCTGAGCTCACCTTAGGACACCTGCGTTACCGTTTGACAGGTGTACCGCCCCAGTCAAACTCCCCACCTGCCACTGTCCCCGGAGCGGGTCACGCCCGGCAGGGCCGGGCGCTTGACACCAGAAGAAATCTTGTAGGGTGCATATCCATAGTCCTTTATAATTCTTCTTCATATTTTATAGCCTATATTTATACTTTTTACATGTATATACTTGTTTATTTACCAACTTATTATTTATATTCTTTAAATGTCTTGATGTGCACATCAACTGTGACACAAGAATTGTCCCCCGGGTTATCAATAGCATCAATAAAGATCAATAAAGTACTTCTGATTCTGATTTTAAATTAGCCTATAGTGGAGTGTGCAGACTGGTTCATTAATTATTGAAGTGTTTCACATTTTTGGGGAGAAAAGCTGCTCCATTGTGCATTCTCCTTTTATATACACTTATCTTGAGGCCACGATCATACCGTAATGATTTTAACTAACCTGGTAATTGCGATGCCTCCAAGGGGGGCAGTTGTTATTCTCATTTACTGCAGCATTGTAGTAGTGGAGTATCAACAACTTTCAGTTCTTAACAGTAGATTGTTGATAAAGTGTAAAAGTTTCACGATTGCCCCTCCTTTAATTTTTCTTAGGAAAAATATCAGTTCAGGCAATTCAGCTCTGAAATTGTCAGTACAGTAGCCACAGAACAATTTACTTTATTACAGCCATTCAGATTCGAGCATCTGCAAAGGGAAACCATAAAACAAAATCAAAATGTTTTTCAAATTACATGTATTGCAGTAAATATCTGTCCGTTTTAAACATTTTATATAATGATAATGTTATTGAGCATAAAACAATAACAACAAACTAATTAATAATAGACAAATAACAAAAGAAATGAATTAGTAAGCATGCTTTTTAAGTGTGCAATGTATCCTGGATGTTTGCAGGGTGACTGCATGGGAAGGTAGTCAGGCTGGCTGCCAGGATGGAGACCATGTCTTTCCACTGAGAAAGAAAAATCATAAAGGGGGAGAAAGACAAAATATTAGTGAGCGGTAAAACACATTAAATTAATATTCATTACTGTAGAATTTACTAAATACTGTTTTAGAATAGTCTGGAGACTAGTGCAGTTTGGCTGTTGTTGGTGGTTAACCAATGTCAGTGTTAGCAACATCACTGTTTTGTAAGTGCAACAGCTCAGTAACACAGTGTTTCTGTTCTTATTCTTATCACTATTCTTATTAATATTAATGACTTACTTTAGATATGACAGTGCATGGACAGTACAGCATATCTGTAACCAGACAATTGTAAACAGCACTCAACATTTTGATATTAACACTTTTCTTTAAAAAAAATGAATGTACCATAGAGTGCAGGGCTGCCAGTCATAAAGGTGTTCCGTCCTCCCCTGTGGCAGACAAAGACATTGTACAATCAGTTTGGTTTATGTTATAAAAGGGGACACTACAAATTAATAAAACACATGATTTCCCATGGGTTAAAAAAGCCAGAATTAGCCAAAAGTCTTTTTCATCTGTAGTCCCCTGCCCTCGATGTTAAAAAAGGCTTTTTAAAATACAAAGAACAAAAAGACAACACAAACAAAACAAAACTTAGCATAAAACATCACAGAAAACAAAACAAAACACAACACAGAACTTAGCACAAGACAAGACACGACACAAAAGCAGAAAGATATACAACAAAGCAAAGCAACAGGGTATAAAGTGAAAAAATAAAAATTAGAGCAGACACAGCCACTAAGGACAATAAAAGCAGTATTAAACTAGGGGGAAACAATAAGTAAAATTCATATATGTTGACTTTACAAACTAACAGAATAATATGTATTATAAATAGTGTTAGTGCTGACATGTATATGAATTGACCATCCATTGTTTTAGCGGCAAAGTAAAAGACATGTTTAACTGTCTGATGTGGTTCGGGATTGCATTCCACTCTCTTGACCCTCTGATGGACCAGGCTGACTGACTAAAAGAACTTTTCCTCTTGAGGATCCCCTTGTGACTCGAACAGTATCTGATCTTCTGTTGATATAGGCAACAAGTGGCGGTGGAGCTAGGTTGTGAGTAACTTTATATACCAAGCATACGTTTACAACTGCAACTACAACTGCTATAAAATCATTGCTTTTATACACAGTTATAGTTGTTTTTAACTTAAATTAAACTTAGTTTTCTTTTTTAACTGACAATTCTAATATAGCATTCGCTGTAATTTTCTAGCTGTGGTGACCAACTATCACTTATAGTAACTAATGGAGAGGAAACACTGTCATCCAGTTAGTCATTAGCATAGTCTTACCTTTCTGATCCTTGTCTTTATTATTTCAGTGACTGGGAACATGTCAAGCTGGTTGTGAGGGCAATCTGTAATTTAAGGAATATTTTATTTTCACAAATTTGCAGAACGTGTAGTGATTTATGTATAGGGGTTAATTCAGAATGCAGAATTGTCCACTGTGTTACATTAGCACATTAAGCCTTTCGTAGTGAGACTTGAGAGAATTAAAGAAGTATGACAGTCTGCATGTCCTGCAACAGTCTTTGTTGTAACTCCACAATTTGAATAACAGAGGGGCATGTATGAAGCATGAATGAACATGAATATAACTTTGATGCATAACGTTTAATTCTAATCTGAATCAGGTCCATAAAGAAATCTATGATGCTTAAAATGTCTACAAAAATTAGAACTATTACAGTAATCACAAATAGACTTTGTGCTGATTACGTGGGGTTAAGATATCAGTGGAAAACAAGCCACGCATAGACTAAACACACCTTTATTTTTTTTGGCTCTTTTTTGTCGCTGTCGACCCTGCTGTGGTGGTTCCTGAATGGAAGGAGCCTGGTATGGTGGTGGTGTGTGGACGGCAGGAGCCTGGTATGGTGTTGGTGTGTGGATGGCAGGAGCCTGGTATGGTGGTGGTGTGTGGATGGCAGGAGCCTGGTGTTGTGGTGGTGTGTGGATGGAAGGAGCCTGGTATGGTGGTGGTGTGTGGATGGCAGGAGCCTGGTATGGTGGTGGTGTGTGGACGGCAGGAGCCTGGTATGGTGGTGGTGTGTGGATGTCAGGAGCCTGGTGTTGTGGTGGTGTGTGGATGGCAGGAGCCTGGTGTTGTGGTGGTGTGTGGATGGAAGGAGCCTGGTATGGTGGTGGTGTGTGGATGGCAGGAGCCTGGTATGGTGGTGGTGTGTGGACGGCAGGAGCCTGGTATGGTGGTGGTGTGTGGACGGCAGGAGCCTGGTATGGTGGTGGTGTGTGGATGGCAGGAGCCTGGTGTTGTGTTGGTGTGTGGATGGAAGGAGCCTGGTATGGTGGTGGAGTGTGGATGGCAGGAGCCTGGTATGGTGGTGGAGTGTGGATGGCAGGAGCCTGGTATGGTGGTGGAGTGTGGATGGCAGGAGCCTGGTGTTGTGGTGGTGTGTGGATGGCAGGAGCCTGGTGTTGTGGTGGTGTGTGGACAGCAGGAGCCTGGTATGGTGGTGGTGTGTGGATGGCAGGAGCCTGGTGTTGTGGTGGTGGGTCTGGTGTTTCCTGTTGTTGTGGCTGGTTATGGGGGATGGGCGATGGGTCACATGGCACCAAATGCAAGATAAAAGACTCTTCTTGAGGTAGTTGGTTAGGTGTGTCTTCGAGTGGTGGCACTGTGTGGGGGTCCTCAAGTTCATCTGGGAGTCTTGTCCAACCTTTGGAACACCCACAAATACAATATATAGTTATGCCAAAGTGCCTATACTAACCTAACCTATACTAATATTCATATAATAATAATAATAATAATAATAATAATAATAATAAAACATGGTTTTCCCACATGAACTGTAAAAAAACCCTCTCATTAAGAAATTCTGGATCTGTCCCTGCACCCTGCCCACCACCTGAAACATTGGAGAGATTCCGTCATACAAAAGCCTTTTAGTTACCTATGCAGGCATCGTAGTGCTGGGCGTGTTTTAGGAGTGTTTTAATCCAAATTACGATATTTTCCCTAAACTGAACTAGTTGTTTTGGTACCTAAACTTGACTGGCCTAGCCGCATGATAGAGATGCTCACAAGTCTCTGAGCTAGAGTTAAAGTCAAGTCTCTTGTGGTTATAATGAGTGTTGTATCACCTGCTGTGTTCCATCCAGGCTGCTTAAAACACAATTCATAGCTAAATATGAGGAATTCAAAGCATTGCAGCCAGTAAATGATAACGTAAATCTAATACCACAAACGCTCATCATCTTTTCATAACATATAGCTAACAACAATCAAAGTTAACCTCTTGGAGAAAGCTTAAACATTATCTGGCCAATGCTGAGCTAAACATGTTTGCTAACCTATCAGGGTGCGTTTTCAGGTGCCTGATAGAATGAGATGTGGTTGAGCCAGAATCATTTTCTAATATAAATTTTATGGCATTTTAGGCCTTTATTTCTGACAGGACAGTTTTAGACACGAAAGGGGAGAGAAAGAAATGGAATGAAAGGGCAGCAAAGGGCTGCAGTTCGCAAAAGAAACCGGGGCCGCTGCATCAAGGACTGAGCCTCTGTATATGGCCGTGCAATACCAGGGGAGCTACCCAGGCACCCAGAATCCTTTATCTTGATACCACATAATTTGCATTCAGTCATTCTTTTGTTTGGGCATTGTTGTCTGAAGTTTTTAAAGCCAAAGCCTCTGGTTAATGGCACAGCAGCTCCCGGTGTGCTCAACATATTTGTCGTCCTCTCTCATGTTTGGTCTCATGCCGGTGGCTGCAGGCAGTAGATACATTACGTGTTACATGTAACCTATAACCTACCTGGTTATAGGTTACACAGGGAGGGGAATAACATTCATCAGACGTTTCCTTAAAATAAATATAGTTCATGAGTCCAGCATCTTGAGTCCGAGTTGAGTCTGAAGTCATTTGAGGACGGGTCTCAAGTTAAGTCTGAAGACACTGTGTGTGTGACTTAAGTTTGACTCCAGTGTGAGACTCAAACACGAGTCCCCCTTTTCTGCTGCGTGACGCTCACTTTTTGACAGCTAAACTCAACTGCCACGGCCACTTAACTGTCATCTTGCGGTGCACGTGACCGGCCAGCAGCCACCTAATTTCGTAGGGTATTATAAAAATTGGTGTAAATACATTTTCGTACAATATATTGTTTGTTCATGTATTCCACAATACCAGCTCTTTAAAATGAATCTAGGTTGCAGCTAGGACAGACATTTCTGGTATTTGCTGTTGGAAATGTAAAGGACAAATCAACACCAAAATACAACAGATCAATATGTATGCATATTTCATGGATATTAAATTAATGCAATCCCACCTCCAACCATCAATTTGTAGATGGCATCCACGTTTTCTAGACAAGTCTTAGCAGATGTGCTAAGGTGGGCATGCACTGGTATCATAACCTTTGTTTGGTATGTGGTCCCTGGCGTCTTTGGAGGATGTGCAATCAGCAGCAGGGGCTTCAGGCCAAGGCCATACAACTTCTCAAGCTAGAAAAACAATTTTTAAGAAGCAGACAGATCAATTAGATAAAACTGTAGTTAGCTGAATTTAGCCTTATGTTATAATTTGTAACTCCCTAAACACAATATTTTATTCTTTAAAAAAAAAAAAAGTCATACGAATTAGATTCTCATGAACGATAACATAAATGGAATATTGTGGCAAAATATAAAACCAGTTTATTATTAGCCTATGTCAAAGTAATACAAGTAACTTCATACATTTAGT
>NC_050177.1:29615754-29625754 GCF_008315115.2 Sander lucioperca | reverse complement strand
TTCGAGCGTCTGGAGAGATGACGTAGGTTAAATAAAAAAAAGACTGACTTGGATGTGGGCGGGGCTTGATGTCCCGCAGACTGCAGCGAGATGCTCCTCGGAATCTTAACTGCTGTTGGTGAAATGCGAACTTGTGTATTGGGACCATAGACTGTGATTGGGACAGTACTCTGGCAACACGAGGTGACGTTTCACAGGGACGCAAGAACACAAGTCAATAGAAGAACAGACTGAGAAACGCCCGGTGTCGCAGCGTTTTCTCTCCGTGTGGAGCTCCAGCTGAAGGTAATTTAACTCTCATGTCTGTAATGTTTTAATATATATAGACATATAGTGTGTAATGTTTGACTGGTGAACTCCAGCTGTGGTTAGTTTAGTTTAAGAGCAGAAAGCTGCAGAGAAACCAACACAACTGGACTTGTGATGATTACAACTGGCCGCCATGTTGTGTAGGTATCTGGTAGTGTTACTGTCTTATAGATCCTTTATTATTTATGAGAAGCACAGCGGACATATCCAGGGGCGTTTTACGTGTGTGTGTGTGTGTGTGTGTGTGTGTGTGTGACTGTGTGTGTGTGTGGAGTTTAACCAAGGTTAAGACAGTTAACCTCAGGTTCCCGTTGATCTTATGATGACATGTGTTGTGATATTTAAACAAGCGATCCGTCAGCGGTGAAATAAAGCCTGTTATTAACGAGAGCGGTCTGAGAGACCTCCAGCTTACAGCGGGGTGTGTCTGTGTCTGTGTCTGTGTGTGTGTGTGTGTGTGTGTGTGTGTGTGTGTGTGTGGAGGTCTGAGAGACCTCCAGCTTACAGCGGGGTCTCTGAGCAGGACTGGCCCAGCGACGAGCTAGAGGCCGGGGCAGCTCCTGCCGGCTGTCGCCTCACTTCATGGAGCTTCTCACCTCCAATAAGTAATAAGTTAAAAAGTGTGCTTGCATGCTTTTAAACACATATGATATCCAGTGTTGGGGGAAACTCCGTATGAAGTAATGCCATAATATAATCACATTTGGCTGTAACTGAGTGATGTAACACATTAATGTTACTGGTGTGTTGTGAGTTGAAGGTGTGTTTTAGCCCTTTATGAGCTATATGCCAGGCTCTTGCTGTGTTGCGCTACAGTAATGTAATGAGTAGAGTAATGAGTTACTATCCATAGAGAATAATAAGTAAGGTAATGCATTATGTTTTTGTTTTTTAAGTGAAAAATGTGTATTACACGTTCTTGAGTGACCGCAACAGTGATGATATCAAATATCAGTAGCATAATACCATCAAGAGATGTTTTTCAGAATAAAAGACTGTCTGTCTGTTAACTTCCTTGTAGATGCCTTTTGAAATGTGAAGTAGCCTTGATGGAGCCACAGACTGCAGCACTGCAGTGCTTGCATATAGCTCTGTGGTTTCCAGTAGAGCTGGGGGTAAACGATTATTTATTAAACGATTAATCGGGCAATTATTTTATCGATTAGTCGACTAATCTAATGACTAATTGGACGATTAATATAACGATTATTTTTCTGTTGCTCGATTAATAAAAACCATAATGTATCTCAAATAAATACCAAAAAAATTCTTAATAATATATTTTATTAAACAATTTTGCACAGCAAAAAATCTTCTGCTTTACACAAAATAAAATAATTATTTTACTGTTATACAAAATGAAAGGCCAGCCTGTTTACTCTTTTACAGACCAACATAACTCTCTTGTTCAAAAAAATCAAGTTGTAGTGCAAAAAAGAAAAACACTGCAGTGAACAGTACAGACATTCCTTGGATTGTTTAACACAACATAACAGTCCCAACATAAAACCTGATAATAATCAAACTGACTCTCTTAACTGCTATTCTGTAGGTTTACATGCTAATGCAGCTGTGCACTTTGGTGGTGCTAGGCTAACCAACGCATCTCAGCTCTCTGTGCAGTTTGTTCGGGCTAGGTTAGTAGCTAACGTTCACGTTAGCTAACGTTAGCTACTATAGATAGCTGTGTTCTGCAGCTGTAAGCTAGCTACCATTCAAGCCAACATTAGATGATAACTAACGTTAGCTAAACACAGCTGCCTAGGCGCCAGTAGCTAGCTAACGTTAATGTTAGCTACTAACCTAGCACGAACAAACTGCACGGAGAGCTAAGATAGTTAGCTAGCACCACCTAAGTGCGCAGGCTACACAACACACTACACAAACATGAAATTAATTTAGCTAACGTTAGTACTTGGGACTATATTTTAAGTATTCCCATACCCTCGATGATTAAGGGCGAGCTGTTTTTTTAGGACTTTTTCTTTTCATGAGGCTTTTTGCAGGGCTTTGTTGGGAATTCTGTGAGGAGGTTGCTGTTTCCGGCAATGTTTTGGTCTCCCACGTGTGTGTGTGGCGAAGCGTCGATGCAAAAATACTAGAGGTCGACCGATAGTGGATTTTACCGTTTACAGTTGACAAAATACATACATTGTTTCAAAAAAAGTCCAGACGCTTTTGCCAATAATCAAAATAATAATGTCATATTTATTGATATTACACCCACGGCAATGCTACACAACAGTTCTCCTACATATTTGGCGTCATCCAGTGCAAAAATAAAGATAATGAGCATTATAATTCATATAAAGGACAAACAATCTCAAAACAGTGACGCCATTCTTCTCTGTAGAACGGTTTAGAACGGTAACAGACGATCTACAGAGGGATCTATCTTTCCCACTTTATACTATATATATATTTGTTCTCGCTTGGATGCCCATATAAGGCGTAATGTGTGACGGACCTGCCTTCCCATTGGTTGAAAACATAAACAAAGGCATCATGGGAGATCCCCTTGTCGGTAGCACCTACTGTCTATGGTTAGCACGGAGTTAGCGGCAGAAATGACCGAAAACGTGATGAATTATGGACATCAAGTGGATAAATCTTGCATGTAACAGTTTGGATTTAATGCTCAACAACCCCGAAAAAAGGTACAAGTTCCAGGCTGGATAGAAAATCACCTGTAAAGGCTAGAAAGACACCAAAGACACCCCGTGACGGCTAACTCGTTAGCTTTTAGCTGCAGCCATCAGTAAGTCTCTACGTTTAACTGTTATTAAATGATCTAGATATGAATCAGAGGTGAGTTTGGGATCGTGGACGATCCTTTAGGGTTCTGATTCTGACATTTGGGTCGGACTTGCGTTTATTTTTGTCCATGTTTTAACCGCTTGAGGTAAGTTAGCCTACTGCTAATGTTTAGCGTCATCTCAGCCTCGAAAGCAAACAAATATACTGTTGTGCTGTTCTTTCTCTACTAATGCAGCATCTATTCAACAAATTAATATGAACTGTATACATACCTTTTTGCTGTTGATGCTTTAAACGAGCATCTGATGTCAGCCTTCTCCGTGCAGCATGAGCTCTCCGTGCAGCATGAGCTCTCCGTGCAGCGCACAGTAACACGTGTTGAAAATAAACAACACGAGGCATCAGTGATAGTTTTTATTTCGCCTCTAGAGGCCGCTATTGTAACGCATGATGCCAGCAGACCCTTCTCAGCTCTCGCGTACTGTGTAATGAATGACAGCGCGCGCCGCTACAGCAACGGACGCAACCATCGGTATGGATTTTTGCCGATAACGATAGTTCCACCAATCAACTATCGGTGCCGATTAATCGGCAAAACCGATGAATCGGTCGACCTCTAAAAAATACGACGTCGATGTCATCGACGCGTCGCTGCAGGCCTAGTTTCCAGGGGCCTCATGTATGAACGTTGCTACGCTGGTTTTCACCGACACTTTGTGATGTATGTGAGAACTGACGTGAGAATGTGCGGGCCGTCCGCAAAGTCTTTTCTGGCTCTGTAACGTGGCGAATTCTAACTGAAAAGTGCCGAAAATCACCAAAGATTACAAAATAAAGTTTCCACTACAGTTACTGGCATACGTCTGTGACGTTGTCTATGAAGAAACATAATTATATCTGCTGATACTCCATAAAAGTTTGATCATATTATGTGGAAAATGTTTCACATCTTTCCCACTATCCACTAAGGGTGCTCCGATCAGGGTTTTTGGGGCCGATCACCGATCACCGGGTCTATTTGAAACCTTCTATTTATCATGTCATATTTATCATATATTAATTTTAATAATCTTAACAACAATGCATAAGTATTAAAATTAACAGAAGATAATGTATTGTGAATTGTCAACGGTTTACTTTTATTGACAGGAAACATTCCACTTCCTCTGTTAGAAACACACCTTAAACAGCTTAGAGCTGAACATAGAGCTAAAGCCTTATTCAGAATAAATTACTAAACCACTGTCAGTGTGTCTTCAGTGTGTCTTTAGTGTGTTCTGAGCAGGGTGGGGCCACTTACATCTTTTACCAGCCACTTTTTCCAGAATTCAAATTTATAAAAGAGAGTGCACTCTCATATTTTGAATTGCTTTATTAAATTATGTTTTATTATTAATACATATTTTATTAATATAATGTATTTATTATGTGTCAGTAGCTTGTTGATCTTTACGTTGTAAGTTAATATCCTATCCTGGCCTGGGACACACATTCATACGGTTTGATAAAGGACTTATTTGTCTTTAACTTATCATTGATTTTACAATAACGAGTGTAGCTCATGGATGTATTAAGTGTAGCTGTCCTCAATTTAGGTCATCCTGTAAGTGCATTCTTTGAATAAATCAAATAGAGGATTTTCAATAGTTTCCCAAAAATTCAAATAAAATTTGACTGAAAGCCCATCATTACCCGGAGATTTCCCTTTTTTCATTGAGCTAACAGCCTCTGAGATTTCCACTTTAGTAACGGGACGTTCTCAGTCCATTTTAAATTGTTCAGATATAGTTGGTGTAAATGCTTTAACGGACTCGATAAATCTATCACATTCATCAAACTGAATATTTGACATATATATATATATATATATATATATATATATATATATATATATATATATATATATATATATATATATTGCTATAAAATGTACCAGCATATCTTGAAATGTCTAAAGAATTAGAGGTGATGTTATCATTAATTTTAAGAGTAGTTAAATTATTTCTCTTACGATTTCGCTTCTCTAAAGCAAAGAAGTAACTTGAATTTCTTTCCCCTTGTTCCAACCATTTTGCTCGAGACCTTACAAATGCCCCTTTAGCCATTTCAATATACATATTATCTATTTCCTCTTTTAATCTTTTCAACATTAGTTCTTCTTCCTCTGAAAGATTATCCTTACTCATTAAAACATTCAATTGATCCATAATATTTATTTCTTTAGCTAAGTTATTTTTTTTTAATTACTTTACTTCGTTTAATTGCTATTTCTCTAATTTTAAACTTGAAATATTCCCATTTTTGTATGTGATTCCCTTCGTTATTACCAAATATGCTTTTGGCTGTTTTTTTGACTGAATCACAAAACTCATCATCTTTTAATAAATTATTATTTAGTTTCCAATAACCACGTATATTACCATTTTGTTGTTTTGTTCCTGCTAAGTGAATTGAAATTAATTTATGATCAGAAAGTGGGGCATAGCTATGTAATGATTCTGACACAAATTGCAGACAAGAGGGAGATATAAGCCATAGATCAACTCTAGACTGTAAGGACCTGCTGACGTTGCTCCATGTAAATTCCTTAATGTCAGGGTTTAAAAAAGCCAAATATCTATAACTGCCCGTTGTTCACAAATATATGCAGTACTTTTGAATCTTGAAAGTGGAATTAATCTTACAGGTACTCTATCTACAAGATCATCTGGAGCAGTGGTTCCCAACCTGGAGTCCGGGGACTCCTAAGGGGGGCGGCAAAGATCACATGGGGGGCGCAAGTCTTTATCTGGTTTGAGGTTGAGGTAAAAAAAAAATATTTGCACATGTTAAACAAATTATGATATTACACTAGAATATATAATGTATACAAAAGTCTGTATTAAAACTATGTATTTTTGTTCTGGCTTAAACTTGTAGTCAGGCTACTTAGTAGGCCAGACCTCCGGGACCTCTTAACCTGGGACCCTGCTGTCATCAGGTCAGCTGATAGCTGCTCTCATCCTCGTTTTTCCTGCCGCCACAGCATCACTATTTTATGAACGAAACATGGCGGAGAAACATATAAGTGCTGATAACTCCTCTGTATCAAAAAAGAAAGTAAGGGAAAGTTACCTCAACTTCGGTTTCGGAGGGGGGGCTCAGCTTTTCTTAGACATAAGTAGGGGCGCCAAGAAAAAAAGGTTGGGAAGCACTGATCTGGAGCATCGTTATAATCGCCTCCAATAATCAAGTGTGCATCCTTATATTTGTTTTTAAAGGCTTCACGTTTCATACAGAGTTGTAAAAACATATTTTTTGCTAGAGCTGTATTGTTATAGTTATATAAATTGCAAACTATAAAGAAGGAATTGTCTAATTTGAAAACCAAGATTATCCATCTGCCCTCATTGGAGATCATTGATTCAACTATATCTCCTTTAAAATTGTTAAGGAGAATGGCGACACCTGCTGATTGTTGAGAGCCATGACAAAAATAACATTTATCGCCCCATTGAGCACTCCAAAATTTCATATCACTGTCCACGGAATCAGTCTCTTGTAAAAATATCAAATCAGCATTATTTAGTCTACTGAACAAAAAAAATTATTTCCTTTTGGTGGTGTCACGTATACCCCTGACATTAAAAGATATTATTTTTAAGGAACAAAAAGGGAAGTCTGTCATAATGAAGGAAAAAAGAGAAAAATCTGAACTGGATGTCTGTTAAGGTTATAGGAACTAGTTAAGGAAAAGATACTCTGAGATAGGGAATATCAGAGATTAACTCACCGTCAAGTGGGAAGCTCTGAACATGAGTACCTCAATTAACTCCTAAAAAAAAATCTTATTTTAACTAGTGGAGTGAACATATTGCCCTTTGAATTGTATACAGGGAGAACAAAGTTACCCCTTAAGATTGGGTGGCATATTTAACTTAAACATTTTACCTCACATTAAGGGAAGTTTAGCAAGTTAAGCAGTGTGAACATTTTACCTCATATTAATGGAAATATAACAAGTTACGCAGTGTGTCTCACACCGTTAATGATGGCAGCAGGACCCTGCCATTTAGTTTTCTTTCCGTCAGCGCGCGCTTGCTTCACAAGAGGCCAAAGTTTATTTCTGCGCTGTCTCTCCTGTTGGGTTAAATCCTCAGTCATCCCAAGATTCTTCTCTTCATGACGTCGGCGTTGAGGGAAGCTGTGCACGGTGTCCACCATGAATCCAAGCTTGCTCTTTTCCTCTGGGATGATTTCAGCGATAATCTCCAGCACCTCCTTCCTCACATCCTCGTTGCTGCTTTCTGGGAGATTCAGAAGACGGAGATCCCATCTCCTACTGTACCGCTCCGACTCTTCTTGTTTCTCCTCAACGTTGTCATCTGGTCACTCATCTTCTTCACTGTGTCATCAGTTCCTTTCCACTGGATTTCCAGCCCATTCACATTTTCCTGCACTCCAGCAGTCTCAGCTGTATTTTTCATTAACATTTCTTCAAACTCAATTCATTCAAGCCATTAATGGCTTTTAGGATGTCAGCATTTGATAACGTTTCCTCTTTTTTGGTGCAGACCTTCTTGGGATTTGGGCTTTTCGTGGGAGTATCAGGAAGAGGTGTACATAAACCAGAGAACGAATTATCAACATCTATATCCATTATCAGACCTCCCTTTCTCACGTTCTTGGCATCTCTCTTTGACATCTTAGCACACGTGTCCTGGCTGTTAGCAACACTTTAGCTAACAGCTGACAGTTTGTAAGCTAGTTGCTACTTCACAAAGTTTGACCAGTAAACGTCCTTTTATTCAGACGAATTAACTTACTAGATGCAAGAGCAGCGTTCCACTCCTTCGTTTATCGATGATTTATTTTCAATAAGTCAATCTAAACCGTTGGTACTCAGTCAGAGTCTCGGAGCTCAGAATAAGACGTCTGCATAGGTCGCCATCTTGGACCAACCGCCAACAACACACGTAACGTTATCTCACCTGCCGGGTTTGATCCAGTGAAGAGTTTTCATCATCCCCGGTACGACACACACACACACACACACACACACACACACACACACACACACACACACACACACACACACATACACACACACACACACACACACACATACACACACACACACACACACACACACACACACACACACACACACATATACACACACACACACACACACACACACACACACACACACATACACACACACACATACACAGACACACACACACACACACACACACACACACACATACACACACACACACACATACACACACACACACACACACACACACACACACATACACACACACACACACACACACACATATACACACACACACACACACACACACACACACATATACACACACACACACACACACACACACACACACACATACACACACACACACACACACACACACACACACACACACACACACACACACACACACACATATACACACACACACACACACACACACACACACACACATATACACACACACACACACCACACACACACACACACACAACACACACACACACACACACACACACACACACACACACACACACACACACACACACACACACACACACATATATACACACACACACACAGAGACATCGTAGCTTCAGCGAGACGTCGTCCATGAGACTTTGAAGTGTGAAGTCTTTCTAATGACGTATTTTCAGTCTTATACTTCAACAGTTCAACAATAAACTGAGACTTTCTTGACTTGTGAAATTATCTCTTAAACTGATGAACATCATATGTGTAATTCATGGCTCAATTCAAACAGCATCACAAAATAATTTGTCTTTCCCCGTTCACTACCGTTCATATATTTTCAAAAGATGGACCTGAAGTAGAAGGGCGGGACTTCAGCTCTCTATTGGGGCAACGCCTAAGGCAAAAAAGTTGTTTTTCAAACATAGTTTTTGCTCTTTTTTAACCCTTTTTTTCAACATTTTTGGCTCTTTTATATGGTAACGTTACTCTGTAAATACTTTAAAATCCCACACTGATGTTCCATCATATGGCCCCCTAACGTTGGCTTTACATGTCATCCTAAGTGGTTTTTAAAAGGTCTGAAAAGTTAGTCAGAAGTTGCAAACTGTCACACAAAAAAGTTGTTTTTCAAACATAGTTTTTGCTTTTTTTTCCAACATTTTTGGCACTTTCTCTACGGTAACGTTACTCCGTAAATACTACTGTTCTTGGATTAAAATCCCACACTGATGTTCCCTTATATGACCCCCTAAAGTTGGCTTTACATTTCATCCTAAGTGGTTTTAAAAGGTCTTAACTGTAACTGTGAGAACCCCGAGGGTCCCCTGCCTCCATCTCTCCGCCTCCTTTATTACAGAACTTTATTTAGTAAATCTGAGTGAAGTCAGGTGATCGTCTAGTTGAGTCTGCCACAGTTTTATTTTTATTTTGATGTAGATTTTTCTACTCCCCGTCCCTTTCTTCCCTTTCTCTTTCACTGTGCCCTGCTGTGTTTTTTAAAACCTGCTGAATGCCTTTTTAAAACAATGTTAAAAAAAAATAAATACCTGAAGGACGAGGCGAAAGAAAGATCCACCTTTAAGATGGAACTGCTGTTTCCAACGTTACGGTAGTTTAAATATCAGGGATCCTGGAGACGAGACAAACTCAAAACGTCACGGAAACGCCACGGAAACGTGTTCAAAGTTTAGTTCACGGTTCAGTCAAACTACAGCTGCAACAATACGTCGATCAACAGAAAAATAAGTCATTTTTTCACACACAAATGACAGAAAATGTTTTTTTTTAGACTCAAATTCGTGTATTTCTTCTCAGGGTTTACAGCAGTAAATGTGTTAGTTAAGGCGGTAGGGTGGGGTTACCATCTGACCTTTGGGGGGCTTGTTTGTGCGATAGACTACAGACTCTGTACTACATTTA
>NC_050177.1:29578254-29608254 GCF_008315115.2 Sander lucioperca | reverse complement strand
GTGTGTGTGTGTGTGTGTGTGTGTGTGTGTGTGTGTGTGTGTGTGTGTGTCTGTGTGTGTGTGTGTGTGTGTGTGTGTGTGTGTGTAACCTCCGTAGACGTGTGGAAAGTTCCTCGTGTTGCATTCACGGGACAAAGGAAGAACAAACACACACTGACAACAACAACCACAGTTACACAGAGAGAAGAAACAAAGCTCTTATTGTGAAAATCTGCTTCCTGTCAGGTGGAGCTGTGACTCATCAGGAAACAACTCACCTGAGTTCTTCTTCATCAACTCTTCTGACTGTTTGAAGAAACTGTAAGTTGCTGTTTGTTACTTTAACAACACGTTAGTCTTTGGTCTCTTCAGGGTTAGTTTCTGGCTCTGTAAAGTTAAATATAATGTTTCTACTTCACTTCTTATTTCCTGAGAAAGTTTGGACGACTCTTGTGTTGAAGATTAATCTCCATGTTGTAACATGAACTACTACAGAGGAGGTTTTAAATACTTTGCCAGGGGCCTGTTTCACAAAAGCAGAATATATAAATCCAGGATAACTGATAAAGCGAGGCTTGACCTGGTCTGATCTGAGCATCCTGGCGTGGTGAGTTTCACGAAGGTCTAGTCAGGCTGAGGAGGAGAGACTAGGTCTAGTCAGGCTGAGGAGGAGAGACTAGGTCTAGTCAGGCTGAGGAGGAGAGACTAGGTCTAGTCAGGCTGAGGAGGAGAGACTAGGTCTAGTCAGGCTGAGGAGGAGAGACTAGGTCTAGTCAGGCTGAGGAGGAGAGACTAGGTCTAGTCAGGATGAGGAGGAGAGACTAGGTCTAGTCAGACTGAGGAGGAGAGACTAGGTCTAGTCAGGCTGAAGTAATTCAGGTAGATGCGCGTCCACGACTTTCCTCAAAAGACCGCGAGGTCGATCACAGATTTCCTGATGCTAAAATGGAGAATACGCATTGTTCATACTTTATACAGAGTGAGCAGCAGCTTCTTGTGGAAGTATGATGACGTGAAACACATTATTTGTATAAAAAGAAAAGAAACACGGCCGCTGTAATGAAACAGTGAGAGAAAGTGTAGCAGACGATCACGGACCGACTGAATGAGTAAGCAGCCTAAATATATACATTAACTGACCACTGCTCTGAACTGGAGCCGTCATAATCATTCCATTCAAGGATTAGGCTACTAATCATTTAACAAATTAACAGTTGTACTCTTTGCCTTAAAAGTAAGCAGAAGATAATGTTACTCAGGAGAAAGATCCATTTTCTACAACACTAGAATATGATGCGTAAATATCTCGTTCACTCTGTTCCTCTCTCTCTCTCTCATGGGCTAACATATAAATTTCCTAAGTCATATTAACTTCCACTGCTCGCTTTTAATGCAAAGTGTACAACTGTTTGTTTTTGCAAATGACAGTGACTCATTGAATGGTCTCAGTTAAGAGCAGTAGTTCATAAATGTATATTTTTAGATATATCATTCAGTCTGTCCGCTATTATCTGACACGCGTTCCAGTGGATAGAGATCATTCATTTTTTAAGAAACATTTGCAAAAATATCACCATATAATACCACCCAGTAAATGTACCGGGTATTTATTTCAAATACAGGTACTACAGTATTGCTGGTATATTACAATAAGAACATACAGTAGTTGCTGGTTTGCAGCACACCAGTATGTGATTAACGTTACAGACGGTAGCTAGCTAGCTTTGTTTCTAGCTCCAGGCTAACTTCTTTCCTCCCACCTCCAGCTAGCTAGCTGTGCTCTGCTTTAGTCGGCTAATCTTGTCAGCTCGTCCTTCTGTTTCTTCCACTATCGGATTCTCCTGGGGTCAATGTCGAAACGTCTCGCAGCTTTTTCACCCGAGTTTTCCTCCGCATACTTTAAAACTCTTTTCGTTTTGTTGTTGAAAAGTCCGTCAATAGCACCAGAGTCCGTCTTTCTCTGCTAGCACTAAATGAGACCCGTGTTACATCCAATGTAGCTACTGCCATCTATTGGCACCTGTACGTTACTGCAAACTACACTTGGCTGAGTAACACATACAGCCGCATTGACTAAAATACCGGTTGGACAATAATCCAGAAAAACAAAGTGTGGAAAAAAGCATGAATATATTGTTGAATCTGTTAAATGAAATTGGTAGAAATGTACATTACAATGAACTTGAATTTTATTTAGACTTAATATTATATGAAAGGCATTTAGGAGATTATCCACACTATTTTTTCCCCGGCCTTAATTTGAGACCGGCCTTTATTTGTCCGTGTTGACCACGCCCCCGGCCACTATCAGAGGCCCGGCTTTTAATTGACTACCGGTTTTTATTTGAGGAAATACGGTATATGCCTTGCTCCCAATTATATATGTACATAGAAAATAAAGACACTGAATAAATTTGACTCTAAAATCTAGAAACTATGAAGATAATTAAGTGATAAATTCCATGCACACTGTAAACATAAAGGAACAGAGTATATTCATCAGTTATTCCCCCCCCAGCTAAATATAAGGTCAAAAACCAACGAGGTGTCCTCCCCCTGTTGTTACATGAATGTACAGTAGCCTCCATCACTAGATAGTTACTGGTCCAGTGAACTAAGACTATAATTTGGGAGGATTGTACAATTAGGATATGTTCTTTAAATTATAGTCCCAGTTTACTGGACAACACAACTTGTGTGCTAAGAATGCCAAATACAATGCACATGGAAGAGGAACAAACATGATCGTTATTGTTAAAGAATTAAAACAAAATGAATTGAATGAAAAGCACTGTATGTGTTGCCCTTAGTAACAGACTTCATTTAAAACACATTTAAAATGTTATCAGCCTTTTCTAATTATCTCAACAACTGCCATAATATATTCATCAAACTTCTAACAACAATATGAACAGCAGTCTTCATACAGCAATATAACAGATGACAACATTACCAATAATCAGTAACATTATAAATCATCATGTCGTTGTTTGTTAACAGTTAAAATAACTTTTAACTGAAGTTTAATTTCCTGTTTATCACTGCTGGTTGTTATGAAGAGTTACTGCTCCTCTGATCTCTGTTGGCACAGTGTTTCTGGTTCTACAGGATTCTTTCTGTCTCCTCCTCCTCCTCCTCCTCTTCCTCCTCCTCCTCCTCCTCTTCTTCCTCCTCCTCCTCCTCCTCCTCCTCCTGATGAAGCTGTAACAGGTTTGTTGTTTTGCTGTCAGAGACGAAGGTTTCAGTCGACAGACACGATAAGATGTCTGGGTGTCCCAGAGGTCTTCCAGGTGGAGCTGCAGCGTGAGAAACCCTCCAGTCAGAGCAGTCCAGTACGTTAGTCTTCACTTTTTCATTTTCATATTGTGTTGAGTTCAGGGAGCAGAGAGTCTGTCTGTTTTCTCTCCACGTTAGTTATCTGCTCAGCCAGCTGCTGGAACTTCACTCTGTGCTATTAGTACTTTTACTGCAGTAACATGTCTGAATACTGTAGAAAATTCAGGTAAAATACTGGCCCAAAGGCCAGAGGAAGATCTGACTCCAGTTTGACACTCTAATTCTTCAACCCGTCCCGTTTCACATCATTGTATGGTTCAGTAATGCATATTGTAAATTTCCTGGACTTATTTGGTGCTCATGCTAAACTTTCTGTGTATTCCAAGTCTATTACACACACACACACACACACACACACACACACACTCAATATTATAATGAAGTGACGGTTACACACTCACATTCCTATACTTATATGGAAATATATGGAAATTAACCAGTGAGCTAACTAACTGAATGTATACATTGACAGGGGATAGGGATGTTGTTCTCCACATGTCATGCCTACTGACTCACAGTTCTGAGCAACGCTAAATTTTACTTTAATACTAAGAATCACTTTCTCTGGGCCGAGCCTTCTCTTCACAGACACGCCCACTCTATGATAATCCATCCAGTTATTATCAGGCAGCTGATGTCCTGCAGGCCTGTCTGCTCTGACGCAGCCTTGTTGGCTGAAAACTTGTTCTGCATCTTTTCAGTGTAGCTCCTCTTGGCTCCTCTGATCTCTTTAGTCAGGGTGTTTCTGGTTCTCCAGGATTCTTTCTGTCCTCTTCCTCCTCCTGACCAAGCTGCCTGAGTTCAGCTAGAAACCGGTTAGTTCTGTCTCTCCTGTTAAATGATGAAATGCAGTGATGCCCCTTTGGCTCCCAGCCCTCAATGTGCTGTCTGTAATGTGGAGTTCTCTGCTGAGGTTTTCTCTGTTAACGTCCAGAGAACAGAGAAAAGAGAGTCTGTCTGTTTTCTCTCCACGTTAGTTAACTGCTCAGCCAGCTGCTGGAACTTCACACTGTGCTAGTAGTACTTTTACTGCAGTAACATGCAGGGCCGTAGCAGAAAATTCTGGGCCCTGTAGAAAGGCATTTTCTATGGGCCTAACATCTTTTTGGGCCCTCCTTACCTGAGGGCCCTGGGTACTCAGTCCCCTTATTCCCGCCAGTCCGACGCCCCTGGTAACATGTCTCAATACTTGCTTTAATCACAATAATCATCATCTATTGA
This sequence comes from Sander lucioperca, assembly GCF_008315115.2. NCBI lineage: Eukaryota > Metazoa > Chordata > Actinopteri > Perciformes > Percidae > Sander > Sander lucioperca. The sequence continues at coordinate 29,603,718 of NC_050177.1, read as the reverse complement.
TACATCTCTGCCCCTGCATGGTGGAGGCTTGAGAGAGGGGCAAGTTTGGGATCTACATTTTCTGTTGACAGCAAGTTTCACAGAAAACTCAAAGGTGAACAATTCACCACATCCACGTTCATACAGTAGGCCATTTTTCATGCTACTAGATTATGTTGTTTTAGTTTTTTTCTATTTTCAAGTGGAAAATAAATCTGTAAACGCAAATCACGGAGTGGAACTGAATTATTCAAACTGTGCGTTATACAAGTGGTGATTGTTCCCTGACTCAGCCTCTCAGCAGCTTACGGAGGTTTCTAAGAAGTGGCTCCTCTTGTTATTGTCCTCCATTTATCTGACAGCGTGTTACTCTGCACATTCACAGTTTACACACAAAGTCTGAATCAGCAGTAAAACATGATGTAATGTTCCAGAGAATCAGCTCTCTCACTGCTACTTCTACATCAAGTACATTTAGTCACAGAGCAGGACGTTGGACAGAGTATTACTTCACCGTGTAGTATTAATAGTTTGGAGTACTTCTTCCACTGCGTCACTGAGTCTGTTTAACGATAAAGTTTGTTCATCACATTTTAAACATGTTGGAACTCGTCGTGTGGAAAGTTCCTCGTGTTGCGTTCATGGGACGAAGGAAGAACAAACACACACTGACAACAACAACCACAGTTACACAGAGAGAAGAAACAAAGCTCTTATTGTGAAAATCTGCTTCCTGTCAGGTGGAGCTGTGACTCATCAGGAAACAACTCACCTGAGTTCTTCTTCATCAACTCTTCTGACTGTTTGAAGAAACTGTAAGTTGCTGTTTGGTACTTTAACACCACGTTAGTCTTTGGTCTCTTCAGGGTTAGTTTCTGGCTCTGTAATGTTAAATATAATGTTTCTACTTCTCTTCTTATTTCCTGAGAAAGTGTTCAGGACTCTTGTGTTGAAGATTAATCTCCATGTTGTAACATGAACCAGTGTGAAAGCAAATGGAAAAACTGGTTTTGGGGGAGAGTAGTTATTAAATACCATGTTATTAGTAGAGTCCAGTCCTGAAGAAAAGAAACGGTCGTCTCCATCATAAAGAGAGACACACACAACTCTCATGGTTCTGATACAAGGGTCAAGGTGTGTGTGTGTGTGTGTGTGTGTCTGTGTGTGTGTGTGTGTGTGTGTGTGTGTCTGTGTCTGTGTGTGTGTCTGTGTCTGTGTCTGTGTGTGTGTGTGTGTGTGTGTGTGTGTGTGTCTGTGTCTGTGTGTGTGTGTGTGTGTGTGTGTGTGTGTGTGTGTGTGTGTGTGTCTGTCTGTCTGTCTGTCTGTCTGTCTGTCTGTCTGTCTGTGTGTGTGTGTGTGTGTGTGTGTGTGTGTGTGTGTGTGTGTGTGTGTGTGTGTGTGTGTGTGTGTGTCTCTAATGTTCCTGCTACAAGGTTCAAGGTTCAGCTTTATTGTCATTATCAACAGAATTGTCCAATGAAATGCAGTCATCATTTCCGGACTTTGGGCTAAAATATCGGACAAAATATGTCAAAAAAGCTGAGCTGTAAGAGTCTTGTAATCTGCCAATAGAGACATAAGAAATGTGAAAAAGGGTCTCAACTGTTCCACGTTGTGTTTTGCACCAAATTGTAACTATTTTAGACACTAAAAAAGTTAATCTGAGACCCTTTAGGTGTCTGTAGTGTGCAGTGAGGCCAGTTTCTTGTCATCTTAACTGCTGTTTAAGATCTATTTTGTAAATATTGTGTCATAATTTATTCACGTCACCTTTTGAAAAATGTGTAGCCATCTTAAATTGTTGTGCTAGGAATTAGAATTGTATTCATGAGTCTGTTAGTCTGAAACAACTTTGTGCATTCATTGGAAAGACAAACAGTGAGGTCATTACTTTGTCTTCTTAATTGCCCAATCTGAATAGTATTTCAATGTATGTTTATTTTTCCCATATCACATGACCTCTGACCATGTGACATGATGAAAACAGATAAGGGTCATGGGTCACTGCAATCAAATACACCTGAGGAAGGCCAACGTGTGGCCCAGATGTTGTGGGCCTTCTTTGCACTATTGAAGGATTTTTCCGGAGCATTAAGCTGTTGTGCAGACTTCACCTTCTTTGAACTAGTTTGTGTCTACAGTCTTTAAATCTTTCAGTCAGTAATGGAGCACCAACACAGCAGTCACTGACAACAACAACCACAGTCACACAGAGGGAAGAAACAAAGCTCTTATTGTGAAAATCTGCTTCCTGACAGGTGGAGCTGTGACTCATCAGGTAACAACTCACCTGAGTTCTTCTACGTCGACATTTTGGACTGTTTGAAGAAACTGTAAGTATCTGTTTGGTACTTTAACACCACGTTAGTCTTTGGTCTCTTCAGGGTTAGTTTCTGGCTCTGTAAAGTTAAATATAATGTTTCTACTTCTCTTCTTATTTCCTGAGAAAGTTTGGACGACTCTTGTGTTGAAGATAAATCTCCATGTTGTAACATGAACTACTACAGAGGAGGTTTTAAATCCTTTGCCAGGTGTTTATACGTCTGTCTGTCACAACCGTGAGGCTGCAGCTGAGTTTGAAGATGGGGGGGGGGTCCGAGCCTTTCTCCTGCTGTCAGAAAACACACTGTCTTCTCCACCAGCGTAAAGTCAGACACAACAGGACTCTACTGTTTCCTCTGGAACCTTTCAGAATAAAATGTAGTGACCTAAATGCCTCTGTTACTGTTGTAGTGATGTGTGGAGGAGGAGGAGTGTCTTCATGTCATTAAGTTTGGTCTTTAATCTTTCTGAGTGTTTATCATCTGATCTAGCTTTTCAAACGTTTAAGACACACATATTTGCACCTCAGTCTTCCACAAAACCTAGTACAAACACTGACAGGACAGAAAAGTGAGATTGATTCTCAGTCTTGGCTCTATTAGTCCAGATGTCATTTTATTGTGAAAATCTGCTCCTGTTGCAGCCCTTCCTGTCTGCTTCCTGACAGGTGGAGCTGGGACTCATTCCAGGGAACAGCTCACCTGTCAGAGATTTCTCTCCAGTCGGAGAGTGACCCTCTTCTTCATCAACTCTTCTTCATCAACTCTTCATCAACTCTTTGGAATGTTTGGAGAAACTGTAAGTTGCTGTTTGATATTTTTACAACACATTAGTCATTGGTCTCTTTCCAATGTTCCTGTTCTCCCAGAAAGATAATGAATGACAGAGCAGGATGAGCAGAGAGCAGAAATCATTCAGTGAAGAGATTCAGACTTTATTTTCTGCTTGATAGCTTCTAGTTTCTCCAGCAGCTTCTGGTTCTGGAGATTAAAAAGTGGTCTTCCTCTCTTTCTAACAGGACCCATCAGAGACCAGACCCTGCTGGACCTGGACCTGAACCCAGCTGTGTGTCCATGAAGAGTGTCCGGTCCATGGAGACACCACTACTTTAAAAAAGAAAGCGACCTGTAAGGGACAGGCCAATTAAAATGGAGGAGAGTAGAAGGAAGAGGCGAAGACAGACGGAAGGGGAGGAACATATTGAAAAAAAGAGCCGAAGAATGATGTGAGTTGTTGTAAAACCTCCAACAAACTAGAAGTAGTGTTGTCTCATTGGGTGTGTAGTCTTCTTGTAGAGGGTCTCTGTGTTTCCAGCAGTGTCGTCCAGGTGCACTCTGGGATATCTATGGCCCTGTTTTCACCTGGTATTAAAATCTGATCTGAGTGATCAGATCACAAGTGGAGAGCTTTGGTCCCAGGCCAACAACAGCACACTGAAACCACTTCAATCACTATACAAACAAGCCATAAAAACTTTAGATAAAAAAACTAAGTGTTTCCATCACTGCTTAATTTTGAAGAAGTACCAGCTTTTAAGCTGGGAAGACCTAATGAAATATGTAAACGTATGTCTGATATATAAAGTCACTCACAACCTAGCTCCACCGCCACTTGGAGCCTATATTAACAGAAGATCAGATACTGCACGAGTCACAAGGGGATCCTCAAGAGGAGACTGTGTTATTCCGCTGCGGAAAAGTTCTTTTAGTCAGTCAGCCTGGTCCATCAGAGGGTCAAGAGAGTGGAACTCAATCCCTTCCTCCACAGAGCTGTGGAGGAAGGTCTGGCTATAAGAGACTACTGAACATGACCCTCAATAAATGTGTTTTTCTATCAGGACCCAACAGAGACCAGACCTTGCTGAACCTGAACCTGATCCTGAACCTGAACCCAGCTGTGTGTCCTTTAAGAGCGACTTGTCAAAGGATTTTGTTTTGGATTTTAAATGTGATTCTGACAAAAAGTAAGTTGTTATTAGCATTCAGTTGTTAATAATGATGTATATCGCCTGTTGTATTATTATATTTGGTATAAGTATCAGTTCTTATCAGTAGTATTCAATGCTGCTTCCTATTTTTCTTTAGACTATCTACTGATGGAAGTTAAAACTGACAAACATTATTATATTTGAAGTATAAAATAGTTGTCTGTTAAAAGATTTTTTTCATATGCACATTTATCCGTGTTTGTTTCAGGATCCAGCAGCAGAGACCAGAGTCTCCTGAACCTGAACCTGAACCTGGACCCAGCTGTTTGTCCTTCAAGAGCGACCGGTCAAAAGAGCTTTTTGTTAAATTTAAACAAAGACATCCATCTAACGGAAAGTAAGTTATCAGTAACATATAATGAGATTCATACATATAGTATTTTAGAAGTATTTCTCATAGGCATCATTTCCATCAGAAACTTGATCGTATTAAGTTGCTGTGAGCTGCTAATTCACCTCTTATTATTTGGTATTTAGGTCTTTATTAGTGACAGCTTAGACATGAAAGGAGAGGGGGGGTGACATACAGGAAAGTGTCGCAGGTCAGAATCAAACCCACGACCTCCGCGTCGAGCACTGAGCCTCTATATATGGATGGCTCTACCACTAGGCCACCCAGGCACCCATATATTCACCATTTGTAATCACACAGCAGAACATGACGTCATCTGGGAGCTGACCGGGCAAAGAGAGCAGTCTTCCTCATTCAGACCAGTCTGCTGCTTTAGGAGTCCATTAGGCCAACCATGTTGATTCACGGTGGGGTCAGGAGTACCACCAACACTTTAATGTCATGTTCATCATTGACCTCTGCAGTCCCTCCCTTTGTGATGTAGATCTCTGTGAACATCTGTTTCTTTTTTCTTCTAATAAACAAAACATTTGTTACAAAAGATTTAGTCTATATCAGTGGTTCTCAACCTTTTTTGTGCCAGCGCCCCCCTATCCATTGTACAGGTCCCTAACCGCCCCCTATCAAATAAGATGTAGGCTAATTGCCCCGAATATTAATGATTACGCCCTAATATTAGGCCTTTTTACTGTTGTTACTATTGTTATCAAAAATAATCAAAAATTCATATCATTGAATGACAAACAACATATTTATTAGTTTCCCAGGTATCAAATAAACTATGTGAATAGAAATTATATCTACAGGTGTTTAAAAAAGGCAACCATTTGACATTCAATTTAAATTAGGTAACAGCAGCCAATCAGAACGACTAGATATGTAACATTCAAACTTTAATTAGGTATTACAAACACTCAACACACAACAGTAGCCAAACAGAAACAGCTAGCAATTCAACATTCAAATCTATATTTCATTCAAATCTAAATCTATAATCGAATTGTTCCAACGGAAAACAAGCTGCACTTATAAAGGGGTAAAAGCAGAAGGATTTACTGCCGAATGGAAATAAGTTTACAACCTTTTAAAGTTAGTGAGAGCCCTTTTTTGATGCTTAGAAGAGTACATGTTTGCTATTGCCTGTCTTGTGAGTAGGCTAAATAGCAAAAAAAAACATTTGGAGAAACTCAGCCCCACATCACGCTGAATTTTGAGGCGGTGTGAGAATCCCATACAGTAAACAGTGACATCACTGCCTCTATCGCTTCCACAAGAAAGTTCTAAAACACCAAACACAAGCCCTGAACTGCCCGGGAGTTTGTGGAACAGCTAAATGTTTGCCAAACAACAAAGCACAGTCGATAACGCTCGCTCGTCTCGTTTCTTTCTCTCTTTCTCCGTGAAATGAAGCTGCTTTCAGGTGCAGTAGGAAATGTGTTCTATAAACGATCTGACAAAAAACTGTTACTATGAAATATAAAGTGTACTTGTCCTACGTTGGGGGGTTAAAGAACACAACAAGACGTCGCATCACTCTGCGGCGATTGCTTTTTTTTTGTTATCTGAACGCAGCTTCACGCTGAAGTACAGAGCTCATTTAAGATGATGCTCTGACGTCCCGTTTCCATGAAGGCAGCACGGAGCTGCGCCAAACAAAGCTGACAGAAGCACAGAAGAGTTATGATCCAGTTGCAGTGCTGTGAACCGGCAGGTTTTAATTTTGCAGACCACTGTTTTTTGCAAGTAGTTTAAAGTGTAAACATGTATTTTTATTGTGGATCTTTGGTTTAAACTAGCTTTCAAACAAACGCCACCCAAGAGCACCTCAATGCCCCCCTTTCCAAAATATTGCTTCCAGCCCCGTCATCTTCTGAACGCCCCCCTGGGGGGCGGTACCAGCCCCGTTGAGAAACACTGGTCTATATCCACAACTTTCATTTCTGGGATTGCTCCGTTGCCGCCGGAAATTCCGCTGGATGTACCTCGTCTTCAGCCAGATGTCAATCCCCTTCCTCTGTCTCTGTGTTGGTGTTCTAAACTCTGGTGAATTTCTGAGGACTATGGTTAACTGCTCCTCAGATCTCTGCAGGGTAAATCCAGACAGCTAGCTAGACTATCTGTCCAATCTGAGATTTCTGTTGCACGACTACAACTACTTTTGAACCTACACATGTTCCACCAAAACAAGTTCCTTCCTGAGACTATTTAGCAGAGGCACCGTGGCTCCGTCTGGTGCTTAGCACCGCCCACGATGATTGTGATTGGTTCAAAGAAATGCTAATAAACCAGAGCACGTTGTTCTTGCATTCAGGAATGCTGTGTGGACTAGTCAGACCTTCCTCCACAGAGCTGTGAAGGAAGGCCTTGCTATAAGAGACTACTGAACATGACCCTCAATAAATGTGTTTTTCTATCAGGACCCAACAGAGACCAGACCTTGCTGAACCTGAACCTGATCCTGAACCCAGCTGTGTGTCCTTTAAGAGCGACTTGTCAAAGGATTTTGTTTTGGATTTTAAACGTGATTCTGACAAAAAGTAAGTTGTTATTAGCATTCAGTTGTTAATAATGATGTATATAGCCTGTTGTATTATTATATTTGGTATAAGTATCAGTTCTTATCAGTAGTATTCAATGCTGCTTCCTATTTTTCTTTAGACTATCTACTGATGGAAGTTAAAACTGACAAACATTACTAATATTTGAAATATAAAATAGTTGTCTGTTAAAAGATTTTTTTTATATGCACATTTATCCGTGTTTGTTTCAGGATCCAGCAGCAGAGACCAGAGTCTCCTGAACCTGAACCTGGACCCAGCTGTTTGTCCTTCAAGAGCGACCGGTCAAAAGAGCTTTTTGTTGAATTTAAACAAAGACATCCATCTAACGGAAAGTAAGTTATCAGTAACATATAATGAGATTCATACATATAGTATTTTAGAAGTATTTCTCATAGGCATCATTTCCATCAGAAACTTGATCGTATTAAGTTGCTGTGAGCTGCTAATTCACCTCTTATTATTTGGTATTTAGGTCTTTATTAGTGACAGCTTAGACATGAAAGGAGAGGGGGGGTGACATACAGGAAAGTGTCGCAGGTCAGAATCAAACCCACGACCTCCGCGTCGAGCACTGAGCCTCTATATATGGATGGCCATACCACTAGGCCACCCAGGCACCCATATGTTCACCATTTCCGAACACACAGCAGAACATGACGTCATCTGGGAGCTGACCGGGCAAAGAGAGCAGTCTTCCTCACTCAGACCAGTCTGCTGCTTTAGGAGTCCATTAGGCCAACCATGTTGTAGCCCTTGTTTACTTCTTAGTTCTTTCTATTGATTCACGGTGGGGTCAGGAGTACCACCAACACCTTAATGTCAGGGGAAACCATCCGATTCAATGTTGTAATCAACATTTTAAGTCACAGGACCTTTACGTTGTGTTTGTCCCTGTGTGGACAGACATGATGTGAGCTAATTCTTCCTGATTCCTCCACAGAGTGGACCAGGAGAGCTCAGAGGTTCCCAGTGGTCAGTCTGCCCAGCCGCATCAAACACACCTGGACTCCATATTTATGGTCTGTACATGTACAACTAGTTTTACATATATTCTGTTCACAAATAACTCCATGCTGCAATTTTCAGACTAGTGGATTGTCAGTCTGTTAAACATGGATCTGATGTTTGCTTCCATGATTTCAGTTTGATTGTGTCATTCATATAATGTGTTCCAGTTGCTGGAGGAGAACATCGTCACTTTTGTGAAGAATGAGCTGAAGAAGATCCAGAAGGTTTTGAGACCAGATTACCCAGAATGCTCAGAGAGTCAAAGGGAGGGTGAGGATGAAGACCAGAGGAGCAGCAGAGAGGCATTTCTGAAGATCGCGCTGCACTTCCTGAGGAGAATGAAGCAGGATGAGCTGGCTGACCGTCTGCAGAGCAGTAAGAGGATTTCTCTAAAGATTTAACTTGCTGGACTAATATGACATATACTATGGGAGCATGGTGGCCCGATGGTTAGCACTGTGGCAAGAAGGTTCCTGGTTTGAATCCCGGGCCATTCTGTGTGGAGTTTTTATGTTCTCCCCATGTTTGCGTTGGTGCTCCGGTTTCCCCCAACTTAAAAAAAAACATGTACTAGGTTCTCCAGTCAGTGCCTTTTAGCAAGGTACTGGCAAAGATCTGGAGTTGGAGTTGTAAATGGCTGTCCACTGATCCCTTGAGGGATGGGTTAAATGCAGAGAATGAATTTCGCTACATTTATGTGTACGTGAAAATAAAGTACCTTTACCTTTAATGTATCCAGAGAAGGGTCAAAGTATGTTCCTGTTTTCTTTACAAAATTACTTAATGAGTTTTTTTTTGTTCTGTTTTCATTCAGGAAGTCCTGCTGGAGTTTGTAAGCGTAAACTCAAATCTAACCTAAACAAGAAGTTCCAGTGTGTGTTTGAGGGGATTGCTAAAGCAGGAAACCCAACCCTTCTGAATCAGATGTTCACACAGATCTACATCACAAAGGGGGGGACTGCAGAGGTCAATGCTGAACATGAGGTCAGACAGATTCAAACAGCATCCAGGAAACCAGACAGACCAGAAACAACAATCAGTCAAGAAGACATCTTTAAAACCACACCTGGAAGAGATGAACCAATCAGAACAGTGATGACAAAGGGAGTGGCTGGCATCGGGAAAACAGTCTTAACACAGAAGTTCACTCTGGACTGGGCTCAAGGCAAAGCCAACCAGGACATCCAGTTCACATTTCCATTCACCTTCAGAGAGCTGAATGTGCTGAAAGAGAAGAAGTACAGCTTGGTGGAACTTGTTGATTACTTCTTTAGTGAAACCAAAGAAGCAGGAATCTGCAGGTTTGAAGAGTTCCCGGTTGTGTTCATCTTTGACGGTCTGGATGAGTGTCGACTTCCTCTGGACTTCCACAACAGTAAAATCTTGACTGATGTTACAAAGTCCACCTCAGTGGGTGTGCTGCTGACAAACCTCATCAGAGGGAATCTGCTTCCCTCTGCTCGCCTCTGGATAACCACACGACCTGCAGCAGCCAATCAGATCCCTCCTGGGTGTGTTGACATGGTGACAGAGGTCAGAGGGTTCACTGACCCACAGAAGGAGGAGTACTTCAGGAAGAGATTCAGAGATGAGGAGCAGGCCAGCAGAATCATCTCCCACATCAAGACATCACGAAGCCTCCACATCATGTGCCACATCCCAGTCTTCTGCTGGATCACTGCTACAGTTCTGGAGGACGTGTTGAAGACCAGAGAGGGAGGAGAGCTGCCCAAGACCCTGACTGAGATGTACATCCACTTCCTGGTGGTTCAGTCCAAAGTAAAGAACATCAAGTATGACGGAGGAGCTGAGACAGATCCACACTGGAGTCCAGAGAGCAGGAAGATGATCCAGTCTCTGGGAAAACTGGCTTTCGAGCAGCTGCAGAAAGGCAACCTTATCTTCTATGAATCAGACCTGACAGAGTGTGGCATCAATATCACAGCAGCCTCAGTGTGCTCAGGAGTGTTCACACAGATCTTTAAAGAGGAGAGAGGACTGTACCAGGACAAGGTGTTCAGCTTCGTTCATCTGAGTGTTCAGGAGTTTCTGGCTGCTCTTCATGTCCATCTGACATTCACCAACTCTGGAGTCAACCTGCTGGCAGAAGAAGAAACAATCCCTCGGGTGCCTAAAGTCTTCAGAGTCAAACCTAAAGTAAAATGTCTCCTTCAGAGTGCTGTGGACGAAGCCTTACAGAGTCCAAATGGACACCTGGACTTGTTCCTCCGCTTCCTCCTGGGTCTTTCACTGCAGACCAATCAGACTCTCCTACGAGGCCTGATGACACAGACAGGAAGTAGCTCAGAGACCAATCAGGAAACAGTGGACTACATCAAGAAGAAGATCAGTGAGAATCTGTCTGCAGAGAGAAGCATCAATCTGTTCCACTGTCTGAATGAACTGAATGATCATTCTCTAGTGAAGCAGATCCAACAGTCAATAAGTTCAGGAAATTTCTCCACAGATAAACTGTCTCCTGCTCAGTGGTCAGCTCTGGTCTTCATCTTACTGTCCTCAGAAAAAGATCTGGACGTGTTTAACCTGAAGAAATACCATGCTTCAGAGGAGGCTCTTCTGAGGCTGCTGCCAGTGGTCAAAGCCTCCAAAAAAGCTCTGTAAGTGGGATTTATTCATCATTAAATACTCTGATATCTTTCAACAGGAGTTAAATGTAATAACTTGTTTAAAAAATAAAAAATAACTAAAAAATATTTTTTTCCGTCGATATTTAGTTATAATTGGATTAAGTTAGCCTAGCAGTTTGGTATTTATATGTGCGCTAGTTATTACGTTTTGGAAAATTCCATAATCTCTACCGTTACAAAGCTGACGTTAGCTTAAGATGACTGACTGACTAACATTTAACAGGGAGGGACTACAAATCGTCTCTGTTGCTTGTGCCCTGCCGATTTTAACCAGCTCACACAGAGACTGAAGGCAGGATACATTCAGAAACCCGTATCTAACTCAAAACAGCATGGATGTTTTTTTTTCCAAGTTTGTATGCGTGTGGCAGCACCAGAGACACAAAATAACACTCAAAATCTAATACCAGAAAACGTGATTTTTTTCATAATATGGGCACTTTAAATTTAAACTGCTCTTAAATCCATCAATAAATACTCCTTTCAACAGGAGTTAAATTTAATATAATAACTTGTTTCCTTCCTGTTGTCTCTCCAGACTGAGTGGCTGTAACCTGTCAGAGCGAAGCTGTGAAGCTCTGTCCTCAGTTCTCAGCTCCCAGTCCTCTAGTCTGAGAGAGCTGGACCTGAGTAACAACATCCTGCAGGATTCAGGAGGGAAGCTGATCTCTGTTGGACTGAAGAGTCCACACTGCAGACTGGAGACTGTCAGGTCAGATCAAGAACAATAATCTTTGAAAACACAGTATTGAAAAACAATTTGGAAACATTAAAAAAAGTGAATGTTTCCAAAGTATTTTATTCTGATTTAGAATCACTTCATAAAGAATGAAATGTGAACTGTGGCTGAGATCCAGAAGTAATTTATATTTAATTATCATGTGACTTTGATTACTGGATGTTTGTTTATTCCTGATGATACAAGTAGATCCGACCAGACAATCTGATTGGTCAACTAGACATTTAGAACGTACTCAAATCAGCATGACAGCACACCCAGAGCCATTTGAGCACACCTGGTGCATCACATAAAATATTACTCCGCCATTTCCATGACAACATTGTAACTTCCAGGGCTGAATCAAAAAACCAGTAACATTAGCCTACAACATTGATACAATAGATTGTTTTGTTGTTAATTTGGATTTAAGTGGCGGACTTAGTTTTCATGAATGGTAGAAAGAGGATGAAAAGTGAATCATTGGATGAAACAACATTTTTACACTCTGAAGTTAACTGTTAATGGAATAGTTTGGATCACATCAGTTGTTTGATCACATCAGCTGTTTGGATCACATCAGCTGTTTGGATCACATCAGCTGTGCCACTGACACATCAATACTGAAGTTCGCAGACGTATATTAGCTAAATCTATCCATGAAAAGACATTTTTTCAGTAGATATTTTAGTTATAAGCAGATTAAGTTAGCCAAGCAGTTTGGTTATTACGTTTTGGAAAATTCCACAATCGCTACCGTTACAAAGCTAACGTTAGCTTAAGATGACTGGCTGACTAACGTTTAATAGGGAGGGACTACAAATCGTCTCTGTTGCTTTTCTCTATTTTGAGAGCGAATTGCCCCATAATATGAATACAGTTTGATTATAACTTTTATTTAGTTGGTAACCGTTGTTGTATAACAACTTTATTACACAAGAGGGTTTGATTTAACTTCATATTATCACTTCAGCCAGAGCCTCGGTCCTAGCCGCGTCACTGTCTTGCCAATAATGACGTTAAATCAAACCCTCTCGTGTAATATTGCTTAATTCAGTCACGATTAATGATCATATTTCCAACTTTTTTAGAGTAGAGCAGCAGCTATTTAAACATGCTGAGAAGGGATTTCATATACTGTATCACCAAAAGTCCAGACTTAACATATAAACACAATCGGTATTTGTCTTCTCATATATTTCTCTAAATGTTATGCTTTATTAAAGTGCCCATATTATGACTGTTTCAACAAGTTAAAATAGGTCTATGACTTCCAGAAAACATGTTTCTGAAGTTGTTTGCTGGAAAAAGCTTGTTGGAAAAGATTCTTACCTCCCTCTATTAGCCTCTGTTTCATTCCCTTCAGAGTGTGCTGTTTCTGCTTGTCATTACATATTTATGAGCTGCTGCTCATTTGGCCCGCACCACTCATTAACTGTTACCATGGTAACGGGGAAAGTTTAGACCAACTGTCGGTACCTGATCTGTGCTGCCAGCAGGATCTGTCATGTGCATGATTTTCGCACATGCGCAGATGATAATCCTGTTTACAAGGATTAACGACACTGCACGATCTATTCCAAGCTTCCGGTCTTAGCTGTAGCGGTCTGTCGTTAGCCTCCACTGGGAAGCTAATGTTAGTTTAGCTAACAGCTAATTCAGCTAACCATTAGCTGAGACAGCATGTAATAACTTTAAAAACCTCTCCAGGAACTAACCTCAAAATAAAACCTGAAAATAACCGTTAAAATGTATAACAGCTGTTACTTCAGTTCTACTTTAATTGTGCTCATTTAAAATACAATCAATCAATACTTGTCTGTATTGTTATTACTGTAAAGTCTTAATTTAGCTGTAGCCTGCTTTTCCCAGTGTTTACTTTGAGTTAACGTTATTTTAGCCTGAATCAAGCTGTCAGCTTGAAAAACAGTTTAATATATACACCCCAAAAACTTAAAGACACAGACAAACCAGTTAATTTAATGCATTTAGTTTTTGAATGCCAATATCTAATATAATAAATAATCTCTTCAACATCGCTCTTCCTTGTGATTTGGGAGCGTGAAGGATACGTATGCGCTAATGGTAGGAGGTGGTGGGTGGGAATAGTCAAATGTTTCGGCCAATGACGTGGATGACCCTGCCGATTTTTACCAGCTCACCCGGAGACTGAAGGCAGGATACATTCAGAGACCCGTATCTAACTCAAAACAGCATGGATGTATTTTTTTCCAAGTTTGTATGCGTGTGGAAGCACCAGAGACACTAAATAACATCCCAAATCTAATACCAGAAAACGTGATTTTTTTTCATAATATGGGCACTTTAAAGTTAAACTGCCCTTAAATCTATCAATAAATACTCTTATCTTTCAACAGGAGTTAAATATAAACGTGTCTCCTTCCTGTTGTCTCTCCAGACTGAGTGGCTGTGACCTGTCAGAGAGAAGCTCTGAAGCTCTGTCCTCAGTTCTCAGCTCCCAGTCCTCTAGTCTGAGAGAGCTGGACCTGAGCAACAACAACCTGCAGGATTCAGGAGGGAAGCTGATCTCTGATGGACTGAAGAGTCCACACTGCACACTGGAGACTCTCAGGTCAGGATTCATTAACCCATTCAACTAATGACCATTTAAACTCTGATTAACTTTAGTTGATAAACAGCTGACGTGTTGCTTTGTTTCTGCTGATACGATAATCTTCGGCAGTAGTCATTAATTATATAATTATACATTTCTAGACTCAATTACTTTCCATGAGGATTTTTCATTGTGTACTTTTGTTGATAAATAATTAAATACCACAGATGAATTTAAGAGTGTATGTTAAATCTGGACCAAAATGTACCTGGACAACAAACAAACATAAAACAAACACATGGCTCTACGTGTTGACAGAGGGTACCTGTGTGTTGTTCTGTGTGTTTGCAGTCTGTCAGGCTGTCTGATCTCAGAGGAAGGCTGTTCTTCTCTGGTCTCAGCTCTGAGTTACAACCCCTCCCATCTGAGAGAGCTGAACCTGAGCTACAATCATCCAGGAGATTCGGGAGTGAAGCTACTGTCAGAGGGACTGAAGGATCCTCTCTGGAGACTGGACACTCTCAGGTACAAACACTGATGAACATAAAGGAGATATTTGTGTAGGAGGTTTTAAAGGAGAACCTCTCCAGGAACTAGAATGATAACTCCCTGTTGTTTACCTTATCCGCCCGAGCTTGTCGTATGCGATGAAAAACAGCGAAAAACGACATCTCCGATTCCAATTTCAATCATTTTACAGCCATAAGAGCTAGAGACTTTCCATCATTTCCAGCTAAAAGCTAACACTCTGGCCATCACGAGCAGTGGCAGTCTTAACATAGAGGCATAGGTAGGTGGCTGCTTGGTGCCCCCTACAAGCGGCCATAGTAGGGGGGCCCCCAACCAACCTCTAAAAAAAAAGCCCCTTATCATCATGAACGCTTCAAAAATCATGGTAAATTGTATTAATATTCTTAAGAAATATGTTGAAATGTTGAAGTTGTAGTTAAAATGTCCAGTTCATGGTTATACAGGGTGTATCCCTACACATACACCCCCTGTTCACATTTTCAACCTTAACAGAGAGCCTTTGAAATATAACAATGAAATGGACTAGTCCGTAATACACCCCGTACTTTCACAATGAAATTGACTAGTCTGTAATACACCCTCTACTTTCACAATGAAATGGACTAGTCTGTAATACACCCTCTACTTTCACAATGAAATGGACTGGTCCATACTGGTGCACAGCGCGAAAGATAAACACACAGTGACAGGAGAACTGGGACATACACAAACAGAGATGAAGCAAGACGAGTCTCAATGCAAAAATGAAACAAAGTTACCCAAGCGGCTCAAATAAAAGAAAAAAACAAAAAGATGCCAATAATTATTTGGCAATGCTGCCAAAAGAACAAAAAAATGAGGACAGGAAGAGAAAGAAAGACAAGGGAGAGAGAGTAAAAACAGGCATGAGGAGGAAAAGAAACAGAGGGATGAGGAAGAGAGAAAGGAAGGGACAGAGACACGAAAGAGAGAAGGTAATCGTTTAACAATACAAGATTTCATATTATTATTTCTTAATCGCAATGATTGACTGCTGTTGTTTTTTGTTATCCTCTCACTTCATGGCAATGCTGCAAACAAACACACACACACACACACACACACACACACACACACAGACATGCACAGACACACACACACAAGTGTATGCAGGGTTTAAAGGGGAAGGTTTTTTTTCTCCTCTCCAACCTTTACCTTCCCGTAGACATGGGTGTAAATCTGATCTAACAGTAGGGGGGGACAATAAAATGTTCATAATGTAAATTAGTGAGCCACTGGTAAAGCTCATCTGCTCACCCTGACAGCCACACACCTCCAAAAATATGAACTAAGCTCAACACACATACCTGAGACTCCCCACCTGACTGTCCCTGGTCTCCCTGAGACTCTCCACCTGATTGTCCCTGGTCTCCCTGAGACTCTACACCTGACTGTCTCTAGTCTACCTGAGACTCTACACCTGACTGTCCCTGGTCTACCTGAGACTCTCCACCTGACTGTCCCTGGTCTACCTGAGACTCTCCACCTGACTGTCCCTGGTCTCCCTGAGACTCTCCACCTGACTGTCCCTGGTCTCCCTGAGACTCTACACCTGACTGTCTCTAGTCTACCTGAGACTCTACACCTGACTGGCCCTGGTCTACCTGAGACTCTCCACCTGACTGTCCCTGGTCTCCCTATTCCTCAGTTCTTTCTGTCTCCTTTGCCTGTGACATAGTGATGTTAGTATTTCCATAAGCACCCATTCTTATAAAGATGTTACCAAATTGTCTTGATATGAGGACTTCTTGTACTTACTTGGCGTTTTGGTGTAGGCCTACTGAAAAAGGATCTTATGTCTGTTTTTCTTTTCTCTGTCATTTTTAACAACGACACAAATCTTTAACCTCAGATGTCTA
This sequence comes from Sander lucioperca, assembly GCF_008315115.2. Taxonomy (NCBI): domain Eukaryota; kingdom Metazoa; phylum Chordata; class Actinopteri; order Perciformes; family Percidae; genus Sander; species Sander lucioperca. Next base: position 29,587,160 of record NC_050177.1, on the reverse strand, counting down.
AATATGAGTTAGGTTCATAGGTTCACCACGCGGTCATATTATAATTATGAAATGATCTTGCATCCTCCACATAAATATTAGGTTTAGTCTGGGACAGAGGATATATATTTAACTGATCAGCCACTTAACTTCATATTGAGCAAAACACAACTGTAGATCTTTAATATTAACCCTAATATCAGTTCACACACATAACGTTAGGCTATCGCCGTGGTAACGTTAGTTGTAGTGGGTGCATTTCTATCCAACAAGCTACAAGCTAGGTAACGTTACATTATATTACACTAACATAGCGAACGTTTTTGTCATGACTAATTCATTAATACTCAGCATCATTTCTATTTGAGAAAAGAACAACTTCATCCGATTTTAAATGAATAAAATAGCCTTGAACAGCCTACTTACTACATTCCACAACTAACGTTAGGGTCCTGACCCCCCCGACCCCCCTGGGATTTATGCCCTTGCCCGTAGATTAGCTTTACCTGCCTATCCACCATTCAGACGGTACATTTTTTTTCATTCTCTTTTAAAGATCAGATGGGCGGGCCCTATACATACCTTCGCCTTGGGCCCTCAATTTGCTAAATCCGCCACTGGTCACGGGGGTGTCTTTGTTGTCTTTATATCCCCTACAAGGAGGTCTTCTATCCAGCTTGGAACTTGTGCCTTTTTGCAGGGTCTTTGAGCATTAAATCCAAACTCTTACATCCAAGATTGATCCACTTTATGTCCATAATTTATGAATTTTTAGCTACCGATCGCCGCTAGCTCTGATGCTAACCATCCATTTTGTTTCCCAGATGCTTGTTTTTGTCTTGTAAACCAATGGAAGGCAGGTCCGTCACATATTACGCCCATATAAGGCCTTCAATACGTCATCCAAGGGACAACAAAGATTGTTTATTGTGAGGAGAGATCACTCAAAGTCAGAATATAAGATGTGACCAAAGATTGTCCATTACCGTACTAAACCGTTCTACAGAGAAGAATGACATCACTGTTTTGAGTTTCGGCCTTTTATGAAGAAATGTAAATAGTTTGTCCTTTATATGAGTTATCATGTTCAGTTTGTTTATTTTTGCACTGGATGACTCCAAATACACTCACCTAAAGTATTATTAGGAACACCCTACTAATAGCCTTGTTTGACCCCCTTTCGCCTTCAGAATTGCCTTAATTCTTTGTGGCATTGATTCAACAAGGTGCTGGAAGCATTCTCTAGAAATGTTGGCCCATATTGATAGGATAGCATCTTGCAGTTGATGGAGACTTGTGGGATGCACATCCAGGGCACGAAGCTCCCGCTCCACCACATCCCAATGATGTTCTATTGGGTTGAGATCTGGTGACTGTGGGGGCCATTTTAGTACGCTGAACTCATTGTCATGTTCAAGAAACCAATTTGAAATGATTTGAGCTTTGTGACATGGTGCATTATCCTGCTGGAAGTAGCCATCAGAGGATGGGCACATGGTGGTCATAAAGGGATGGACCTGGTCAGAAACAATGCTCAGGTAGGCTGTGGCATTTAAACAATGCCCAATTGGTACTAAGGGCCCTAAAGTGTGCCAAGAAAACATCCCCCACACCATTACACCACCACCAGCAGCCTGCCCCGTGGTAACAAGGCATGATGGATCCATGTTCTCATTCTGTTTACGCCAAATTCTGACTCTACCATCTGAATGTCTCAACAGAAATCGAGACTCATCAGACCAGGCAACATTTGTACAACTGTCTTCAACTGTACAATTTTGGTGAGCTTGTGAAAATTGTAGCCTCATGTTCCTATTTTTAGTGGAGATGAGTGGTACCCGGTGGGGTCTTCTGCTGGTGTAGCCCATCTGCCTTAAGGTTGTGCGTGTTGTTCACAAATGCTTTGCTGCATACCTCGGTTGTAACGAGTGGTTATTGGAGTCAAAGTTGATCTTCTGCTGGAATCACTCGGCCCATTCTCTCTGACCTCTAGCATCAACAAGGCATTTTCGCCCCCCAGGACTGCAGCATACTGGAAGTTTTTCCTTTCTCAGACCATTCTTTGTAAACCCTAGAAATGGTTGTGGGTGAAAATCCCAGTAACTGAGCAGATTGTGAAATACTCAGACCAGCCCGTCTGGCACCAACAACCATGCCACGCTCAAAGTTGCTTAGATCATCTTTCCCATTGTGACATTCAGTTTGGAGTTCAGGAGATTGTCTAGACCTGGAACACACCCCTAAATGCATTGAAGCAGCTGCCATGTGATTGGTTGATTAGATAATTTCATTAACGAGAAATCTTACAGATGTTCCTAATAATCCTTTAGATGAGTGTATATAGAACTATTTTAGACAACGCAAATGCTTGTGTAGCATTGCTGTGTGTGTGTGATATCAATGAATATGACATCATTATTTTGAGTATTGGCATAAATGAATGTCATGAGGGCAGAAGCGTCTGGACTATTTTTGAAAAAAAATGTAGATATTTTGTCAACTGTATAATGTTATATGTAAAATATAATTTTTATTTTTCACAGTTTGACTCCCAAGACATATGACAAGTTAGATGTTGTGTTAGCAGAGTTAGCTGTTGTTAGCAGTTTGCTGTTGTGTTAGCAGGGTGAGTTGTAGTGTTAGCAGAGTTAGCTGTTGTTAGCAGAGTTAGCTATCATGTTAACAGGGTTAGCTGTCGTGTTAGCAGAGTTAGCTATTGTTAGCAGAGTTAGCTGTCGTGTTAGCAGGGTTAGCTGGCATGTTAGCAGAGTTAGATATAGTGTTAGCAGAGTTAGGTGTTGTTAGCAGAGTTAGCTGTTGTGTTAGCAGGGTTAGATGTTGTTAGCAGAGTTAGCTGTCATGTTAACAGAGTTAGCTGTTGTGTTAGCAGAGATAGCTGTTGTTAGCAGAGTTAGCTGTCGTGTTAGCGGGGTTAGCTGTCGTGTTAGCAGAGTTAGATATAGTGTTAGCAGAGTTAGGTGTTGTTATCAGAGTTAGATGTTATGTTAGCAGGGTTAGCTGTTGTGTTAGCAGAGTTAGCTGTAGTGTTAGCTGAGTTGGCTGTTGTTAGTAGAGTTAGCTGTTGTTAGCAGTTAGCTGTTGTGTTAGCTGAGTTGGCTGTTAGTAGAGTTAGGTGTTGTGTTAGCTCAGTTAGCTGTAGTGTTAGCAGAGGTAGCTGATGTGATAGCAGAGTTAGCTGTTGTTAGCGGGATTAGCTGTTGTGTTAGCAGAGTCAACTGTTGTGTTAGCAGGATTAGCTGTTTTTAGCAGAGTTAGCTGTTGTTAGCAGGGTTAGCTGTTGTTAGCAGTTAACTGTTGTGTTAGCAGAGTTAGCTGTTGTGTTAGCTGAGTAAACTGTTAGCAGTTAACTGTTGTGTTAGCAGAGTTAGCTGTTGTGTTAGCTGAGTTGGCTGTTGTTAGTAGAGTTAGGTGTTGCGTTAGCTCAGTTAGCTGTTGTGTTAGCAGATGTAGCTGTTGTTAGCACAGCTAGCTGTTGTTAGCAGAGTTAGCTGTAGTGTTAGCAGAGTTAGCTGTTGTTAGAAGTTAGCTGTTGTGTTAGCAGAGTTAGCTGTTGTGTTAGCAAAGTTAGCTGTTGTGTTAGCAGGGTTAGCTGTTGTGTTAGCAGAGTTAGCTGTAGTGTTAGCTGAGTTGGCTGTTGTTAGTAGAGTTAGCTGTTGTTAGCAGTTAGCTGTTGTGTTAGCTGAGTTGGCTGTTAGTAGAGTTAGGTGTTGTGTTAGCTCAGTTAGCTGTAGTGTTAGCAGAGGTAGCTGATGTGATAACAGAGTTAGCTGTTGTTAGCGGGATTAGCTGTTGTGTTAGCAGAGTCAACTGTTGTGTTAGCAGGATTAGCTGTTTTTAGCAGAGTTAGCTGTTGTTAGCAGGGTTAGCTGTTGTTAGCAGTTAACTGTTGTGTTAGCAGAGTTAGCTGTTGTGTTAGCTGAGTGAACTGTTAGCAGTTAACTGTTGTGTTAGCAGAGTTAGCTGTTGTGTTAGCTGAGTTGGCTGTTGTTAGTAGAGTTAGGTGTTGCGTTAGCTCAGTTAGCTGTTGTGTTAGCAGATGTAGCTGTTGTTAGCACAGCTAGCTGTTGTTAGCAGAGTTAGCTGTAGTGTTAGCAGAGTTAGCTGTTGTTAGAAGTTAGCTGTTGTGTTAGCAAAGTTAGCTGTTGTGTTAGCAGTGTTAGCTGTTGTTAGCAGAGTTAGCAGTTGTGTTAGCAAAGTTAGCAGTTGTGTTAGCAAAGTTAGCTGTTGTGTTAGCATGGTTAGCTGTAGTGTTAGCAGAGGTAGCTGTAGTGTTAGCAGAGGTAGCCGTTGTGTTAGCAGAGGTAGCCGTTGTGTTAGCAGGATTAGCTGTTGTGTTAGCAAAGTTAGCTGTTGTGTTAGCATGGTTAGCTGTAGTGTTAGCAGAGGTAGCTGTAGTGTTAGCAGAGGTAGCCGTTGTGTTAGCAGGATTAGCTGTTGTGTTAGCAAAGTTAGCTGTTGTGTTAGCATGGTTAGCTGTAGTGTTAGCAGAGGTAGCTGTAGTGTTAGCAGAGGTAGCCGTTGTGTTAGCAGAGGTAGCCGTTGTGTTAGCAGGATTAGCTGTTGTGTTAGCAGATGTAGCTGTTGTGTTAGTAGAGTTAGCTGTTGTTAGCAGAGTTAGCTGTTGTTAGCAACGTTAGCTGTAGTGTTAGCAGAGTTAGCCATTGTTAGCAGAGTTAGCTGTTGTTTTAGCAGTTAGCTGTAGTTAGCAGAGTTAGCTGTAGTGTTAGCAGAGGTAGCTGTTGTGTTAGCAGAGTTAGCTGTAGTGTTAGCAGAGGTAGCTGTTGTGTTAGCAGAGTTAGCTGTAGTGTTAGCAGAGGTAGCTGTTGTTTTATCAGGGTTAGCTGTTGTGTTAGCAGAGTTAGATGTTGTTATCAGAGTTAGCTGTTGTGTTAGCAGGGTTAGCTGTTGTGTTAGCAGATGTAGTTGTTGTGTTAGCAGGGTTAGCTGTAGTCAGAATCAGAATCAGAAAGGGCTTTATTGCCAAGTACGTTGCACATACGAGGAATTTGTCATGGTGTTGTTGGAGCATGTCACACATTCAAATATAAGAAGGATAAAAAGAATAAAAAGAATATAAACAATATTAGTATAAACATATACACACAGTATGTATTAATAACGATAACATAAATTTAAATAAATAGTAAAATAAGTTAAACAGTAGTAAAAAGGACTGACATAGGAACAGTGGCATGAGGAGCCAGAGGAGTAGTTTTGAAAGAGTCAGGGTGGTTTCCGGGCCTTGTTTAGAAGGCTAGTGGCGGAGGGGAAAAAACTGTTAATGTGGTTTTGGTCCTGATGGACCTCATCCTCCTGCCAGAGGGGAGTGACTCAAAGAGCTTGTGTCCGGGGTGGGAGGGGTCAGCCACAATCTTTCCAGCACGCTTCAGAGTCCTGGTGGCGTATTGACCCTTTGCACGTGACGTCACGCTCCACTCGCGCGAATTATGAACGCCATGACGGACGGCGGAAGAGCTATGCTGTGTAGATCGTTCTCTTAATACATCCATGGTGTAGATGGACGGCAAACGGTTCTCAAATGCACAATGTGCAGAGTAATCCTCACCAACACAAGCATGTGTATGTATTGCCTTTCTGTTTCAAATGGAAATGAGTGATAAATAAAATGCTCCTCAACCAGCTAGCTGCCGTGCTAACCAGCTAACAGGTCCAACCCGATGATGACCCACATAACTAGCTAACCGGTTATTCACTCACCTAGCTACATATCCAAAAAAGAAAGCCGTTCCATTGATCATTTAACTTAACACACATACAAAAAATATCGGTTAAATTAAAGATGACATAGCACGGAACCTAGCTTCAAAAACGAGTTAAATGCGGGTCTGCGGAGCTCCTACCCCGGCTAGCTGACGAGCTAGCTGCATCTAGTTTTGGACGGCTCACTAGCTGCTGCCCATCGCGTCGTAATATCCACCGGTCAAATCTAAACATAGGCTACGCAGCGAAAATAATCACAGATAAGAAGATGGCTAGATGTTACAATTATGTGTGGTTACTACTGATCATAGACACTCCGTGATTTACTGCATGGATTAACGTGTGATAGATAATTAATGACTGCACTTCTAAGAGCTGGGATGCGTTCAGGCATCCATTAGCTAGGAAGTTGCAGTGGCACACCCAGTGAACAACGGTATGGGTAGCCACGACCGACCATGTCCTCTAAAAACATGGGCTACGTGTTATATAAATCTTTAATTAAAGGAGAATTCCGGTCAATTTTTACGTTAGTCTTGATCGCTATGCTACGCGAGTACTTTCGATAGAAAAAAAACCCGACCCGAATCAGTGCAGGTAACACGGAGAAGCTGCAGCTACGTACTACAAGCATCCACTGAGCTAAAACGGCAGTGGTCGGGGCCTTTGTGCCTCTTAACAGACATAAAATGCAATTAATATGTCCGTGCCACATGGACAGGGCCCTTACATGTCAACAAGATGCGTTTTCAACTCAGACATTGTTTAAATTCACATAACCTGGTCCCTGTCTCGATCCTGCTGGTAGCTAGCTTGCCCTGCTAGCCGTTAGCTGCCGTCCGGTGAGTGCCGTCCAGCTACTACCACACTACTGTTTTTTTAGGGGGGAATAAACTTCAAGACGTGACATGACCTGTCCTCTGGAGGACATAGCCACACCACCGCCGCTCCGCGGATTATTATTGGGATGATTATCACAGAAGCCTGTCTGAATACACTCACCGGACGGCAGCTAGCAGCTAACGGCTATCAGCTAGCAGGGCAAACTAGCTACCAGCAGGACTGAGACAGGGACCAGGGTAGGTGAATTTAAACAATGTCTGAGTTTAAAACGCATCTTGTTGACACATAAGGGCCATGTTCATGTGGCACAGACATATTAATTGCATTTTGTGTCTGTTAAGAGCCACAACGGCACTCTAAAACTTGAAGTCGGGCAGACTGTGATTTAATGAGGTCCGTGAAAACGGAGGGAGAACGAATTAAGGGTCGGTATCCAAACCTACTATCTCCAACTTCTCCAAATACTGCTCTCTGTGAGCACCTACCAGATGCCCTACCTCAACCGATGACGGCGCAACAACTTGTTGTTCAATAGAAGAAACCATATAAAGCCACAAATACAGTTTATTTAGTGTTATGTATTTCAAACTGATTGAAACTATGAAACTTTCTGCTCGTCCACTACTGTTTAGCCTGTGCTTCCGCCGTCCGTCATGGCGCCGTCACGTGGTCGTGTGACGTGTTTGCAAAGGGTCAATAGGTCCTGGAGCGGCAGCAGATTGCAGCCAATCACCTTCTCAGCTGACCGAATGACACGCTGCAGCCTGCCCTTGTCCTTGGCAGTGGCAGCAGCGTACCAGATGGTGATGGACGATGTGAGGATGGACTCAATGATGGCTGTGTAGAAGTGCACCATCATTGTCTTTGGCACGTTGAATTTCTTCAACTGCCGCAGGAAGTACATCCTCTGTTGTGCTTTCTTGACGAGGGAGCTGATGTTCAGCTCCCACTTGAGGTCCTGGGAGATGGTAGTTCCCAGGAAGCGGAAAGACTCCACAGTGTCGATTGTGGAGCAACAGAGGGTGATGGGGGCAGGTGGGGCTGGGTTCTTTCTGAAGTCCACAACCATCTCCACTGTCTTTAGAGCGTTGAGCTCTAGATTGTTTGCTTGCACCAGGTCACCAGGTGGTCAGCCTCCCACATGTAGGCGGACTCGTCTCCATCAGAGATTAGTCCGATGAGGGAGGTGTCGTCCGCAAACTTTAGAAGCTTGACGGACTGGTGACTGGAGGTGCAGCTGTTGGTGTACAGGGAGAAGAGCAGAGGAGAAAGAACGCAGCCCTGGGGGGATCCGGTGCTGATGGTCTGTGAGTCGGAGACGTGTTTCCCCAGCTTCACATGCTGCTTCCTGTCAGACAGGAAGTCAGTGATCCACCTGCAGGTGGAGTCAGGCACGCCTAGCTGGGAGAGCTTCTCCTGAAGCAGAGCCGGGATGATGGTGTTGAAGGCAGAGCTGAAGTCCACAAACAGGATCCTGGCGTAGGTTCCTGCGGAGTCCAGGTGCCGGAGGATGTAGTGGAGGGCCAAATTAACTGCATCATCTACAGACCTATTGGCTCTGTAGGCAAACTGCAGGGGGTCCAGGAGGGGGTCTGTGATGGCTTTGAGGTGTGAAAGCACAAGGCGCTCAAAGGACTTTATAACCACAGAGGTCAGGGCGACGGGTCTGAAGTCATTAAGTCCTGTGGTCCTTGGCTTCTTGGGGACAGGGATTATGGTTGAGGTCTTGAAGCAGGCTGGCACGTGACATGTCTCCAGTGAGGTGTTAAAAATGTCTGTGAACACTGGAGACAGCTGGTCAGCGCAGTGCTTCAAGCTGGATGGGGAGACAGCATCCGGTCCAGCAGCTTTCCTGGGATTCTGTCTCCTAAAGAGTCTATTGACGTCCCTCTCGTGAATGGAGAGAGTTGTCACTGAGGTGGTGGAGGTGATGCACAGTGGCTGTAGCTGTAGGGAGGTGTCGTGGGGGATGGTGTCAGGACTGTCCTTTTGTCTTTCAAATCGACAGTAGAACTCGTTCAGGTCGTTGGCTAGGTGTCGGTCATTGAAGGAGTGGGGGTTTTTAGGCTTGAAGTTGGTGATCTGCCTAAGTCCTTTCCAGACAGTCGCAGAGTCATTAGCTGAGAACTGGCGTTGGAGCTTCTCAGAGTACCGATGTTTAGCCTCCTTCACTGCCTTGCTAAATTTGTACTTTGACTCTTTAAATCTGTCTTTGTCCCCACTCCTGAACGAGTCTTCCTTAGCCAGCCTTAACCTTCTGAGTTTGGCTGTGAACCAGGGTTTGTCATTGTTGTAACTCACCCTGGTGCTTGATGGAACACAGCAGTCCTCACAGAAGCTGA
>NC_050177.1:29510754-29573254 GCF_008315115.2 Sander lucioperca | reverse complement strand
TCAACATGGATTATAGGTCAAAAGTTGAATGAACGAGTACTTATGCCCTTTCGATTTGTTACAGGTTGAGTCGTTGTTGCCCATAACACGCTAGCATTCTGCTAATGAATGCTGATTGGTCAGTGAAGGACAGATTACGATCGGAGATCCCGCTTGACGGCATCCGAAGCAGAACCAGAATGTCAGAGTGAATATTTCGGCGTGGTCTTTAAAACATTAGCAAACCTCTTTCTAGCCCGTGTATTGACAGGGAGAGTCTAACCTGTCAGCTGTGTTGTCGATGCATCGAGAGAAAAAAGGAAGCGACTCAGAGCTCGCCGTAAAGCATAATCTCTGGCCGTATATGTGTATGACGTCATTGACATTTTAAAAGGCTTTTTAGAACAAAAAAGCCACTTTAAAAAAATCTAATACCCAGCAGTGTGTATTTTCTTAGCCTCCCCTTTCAAATGCAACATTCAAATTACTAGACAAAAAATTATATTCTGAGAAAAGTGGATTTTGAGGGGTATAGCTCCATAGAGTCCCATTCATTCTGCACTGGCCTGTGAGCGCCCCCTATATGGAACTGTGGTGGAACTGCAACCAGTTCAGAAGCCGGAAGTAACGAGAGAGTGGAACTTCTTCCCTTATTAGAAATTCTTTAGCGATATGCACAGGCGAGCATGACGTATTTCCGGTTAAATCTCAGGATTGATGTAAACTTCCGGTTATCGTAGAATGCTGTGCTACCGTATGCTACCATTGAATGCTTGTCGTCAAAACATCCCAAACTGTTAATTTTCGTCGTTGTTGTGCTGTTTATGTTAATGTTTTTACTTGTAATACTTTGTCTTGACTAATAACACGATGAATAAACGTACGAAAGTGTCCTTTTAAAGATGGGATGACAGCTCTTCCTGCCACCACTGCTGTGTACCGCAATGTAGTGTCTGAAAGATGCAATTCTGTTAGTTTTTTTTACTTTTCCCAAAGACAATGAATTACATAAACGGTGGGTGATTAACATCCGATGAGACAACTTTCTTATAACGAACACACAAGTCTGCAGCCGACACTTTTTAAACATTGTCGCATGTAGCTACGTGCTAACGGCAGTATGTCATCTTGGCTGCCAATGTTGTTAAATTCTCCCCAATTCCGGGTCGCATTCCTGCTGAAACATGTCTGATTGGGTAATGTTTGGTTCAGAACCCTTTATCTGTGATTTTTGACGTTAGAAAGTGCTACTTCGTTCCACTACAATCTAACGTTAGCGTACCCCTAGCTAACTATTATGCAACGCAACATAGCTGTATCTTAGCTGTAATCTTGGCCAATGCTGGTAATTTCTCCACAAATTCCGGTCACTTTACTGCTGAGACGTGTCCGGTTATATAGTATTTGGTTTAGAAGCCTTTATTTGTGATTTTTCACGGTAGCAGCGGAGTATATATAGCTACACACTGTATGTATATAGCAGGACTTTGTACCGTGAAAAATCACCAATAAAGGATTCTAAACCAAATACTACACAACCGGACATGTCCCAGCAGTAAAGTGACAGAAGACAGGAATTTGGGGAGAAATGACCAGCATTGGCCAAGATTAGAGCTATGTTGTGTTAGCATGCAGCTACATAATAGTTAGCTAGGAGTATGCTGGGCTCTCACAGAGATCTCATTTGTAGCCCTGTTTTTACCTGATACTTTCATAAAAGTACAAACACATGAAGTGAGAGGTATACACATGCTTAAACTTTATTTAACTTTATTTAAAGCATGATTAACCTGAAGCAGGACGGAGTCATGACTTAATACACCAAAGCAAGGCTTCTAGCTCAGGCTAGCTAGCGTTAGCAAATTACCTTCAAAGTTGCAAAGAAATTAAGAAACGTAAAATTTGAAGCCTTTATCCAATTTGCTACGTGGTGTCGTACTGGATGGCCGGACGACCCTCCGTATATTATTAACAGATACTTTAGGCAACTCCAGCAAAACACCTTGTAAACTTCATCTCTGCCATCATAACGGTCTACTGTCACTGTCTAATGTTTTCTTCTGGTAACCGGAAATGTCCAAACATCCTTACGCCAATGCGGAAGTGATGCGTGCATAGAGCCCATTGGTTGACAGCCCAAATATGAATAGAAATGAGTAATTCCAGCCCTACATGTGATGAGGATGAAGCTGTGTGTGTGAGAGTGATGTAATGCCCCCCCCCCCTCCTCCTTTCAGGGTGGAGCCTGCTGGAGTCAGATGGTTGACACCAGGTCTGAGGAAGTGTAAGTCTGTTTTTAATTTCATTCATCAAACTGTGACATCACTCATCCAACCCTCTGATGTCATCATCTACGTGCTGATTGGTTAATAACTGCAGCTGTGTTGTGTCTCCTTCTCTCCGTCAGATTCCTGTGAACTCACACTGGACACAAACACAGTGAACAGAAACCTCAAACTGTCTGACAACAACAGGAAGGTGACATTAGTGGAGGAGGATCAGCCATATCCTGATCATCCAGAGAGGTTTGACTACTGGGAACAGCTGCTGTGTAGAGATGGTCTGACTGGTCGCTGTTACTGGGAGGTTGAGAGGAGAGGAGAGGTTGATATATCAGTGAGTTACAGAGGAATCAGGAGGAGAGGAGACAGTTATGACTGTTTGTTTGGATGTAATGATCAGTCCTGGAGTCTGAGATGCTCTGATGATGGTTACTCTGTCTGTCACAATAACATCAGAACATCCATCTCCTCCTCCTCTGTCTCTAACAGAGTAGCAGTGTATGTGGACTGTCCTGCTGGCTCTCTGTCCTTCTACTCAGTCTCCTCTGACTCACTGATCCTCCTCCACACCTTCAACACCACATTCACTCAGACTCTCTATCCTGGGTTCAGGATCTGGACTCCTGGTTCCTCAGTGTCTCTGAGTCCTCTGGAGGACGGAGAGTCTCCTCCTGTCAGAGAACCAGACAGTTGAGAGAGAGAAGAAGAGAGAAGAAGAGAGAGAGAAGAAGAGAGACAGAAAGACAGAGAGACAGACAGACAGAGAGACAGACAGGCAGGCAGACAGACAGACAGAGAGACAGACAGACTGACAGGCAGGCAGGCAGACAGACAGACAGACAGACAGACAGGCAGATAGAAAGACAGGCAGACAGACAGACAGGCAGGCAGGCAGACAGACAGACAGACAGTTGTGTGTAACATCAACTCTAACTCTAGTTGAACTTCTTTAGTGAATTTGTGGTAAATTCAAAGTGATTGAGATGAAGTGAACCTAATTTAGGAGTAAGATGTGTAGAAATGATGACTGATGTAGACTACAGCTGAGAGGATGTAATAGTTGTAAGTTGATGAATGATATATTTAAATATGTGACATATAAATGTTCTTTTGTTGTATTTATTGGAAGCTGTGGATGTTTGTTGTGGGCATTTTGCACCAAAAGATCTTCCGTATTTGAGTATCTTATTCACTCTGTTAGACTTGGTGCATTTTTGGTTCATTTTCTTTTTGTTCAGCTTTTTGCCTTTTTTAACTTTCTGCTTCAACTAAAATAAAAATACCTGAGTTCAATTTTGAACTAGGGGACAAAACCCGCGTATTCATTTTGTGCCTTTTTGGAAGATTTTTATTTTTCATCTTCTTCTTCAAAGCTGCCTCCCGTAGGGGAACATCCCTACGGGAGGCAGCTAGAGACTCCTCTCTAACCTCTGGGAGAGTCGGGACCCAGCGGGGAGACATGTTGACAGGTGTAGTATCTGATGGACTTATAGGTTTAATGTCTGTATAAAGCTCAAATGTGCTGAGTCATAATAAGAACGTTCATTATGGCAGTACAGGGAGTAATAATTAACCTCTTAGTGGCGTGATTTCGATGGGATGTTTAAAAGACAGGTCTGGGAGTGGATGCTGAGGGGTTAACGAACTATAGGAAGCCCCTGAAGAGGACACTAACCTATGCTATGTCAACTTGAATGTTCCATATGTTATCTAACATGTTACCTAAGCTATCCCATATAAGCTGTGAAATGTAAAGCTAGAATTAGAATGCATATTGGCGGTGTGTTCTCCAGACCTTCCATGGAGTCTGTAAATGGATGCTGTAATCTTTGATGTAATAAACCTTTTATAATCAAGAACAGTATCCAGCGAATCTCTCTTCCACACATCGGCAACACAGCACGGCAACCAAGACACAACAGTTGCGTTCAGGGAGCAGAGAGTCTGTCTGTTTTCTCTCCACGTTAGTTATCTGCTCAGCCAGCTGCTGTAACTTCACTCTGTGCTATTAGTACTTTTACTACAGTAACATGTCATCAATGGGACAGAAAAGCTGTCTCATTTTTTTACTTTTTTACTTTACTTGAGTCTTTTCTCTTCATGCCACTTTCTACTTCTACTCCGATACATTTCAGAGAGAAATATTGTACTTTTTACTCCACTACATTCATCTGTTACAGCTTTAGTTACTAGTTACTTTACACATTAGGATTACTGCACACAAAACACGTTTGGATCGTTTCCTGTTTCTAAAACGTGAGGATTTTTACCCGTTGGAAGATTCACGTCTGCAGTATTGCACGACGAGGACGACAAAGGCGACAATAACCAAAAAGACCACCATCAGCACGATGATCTGAACAGAATATTGAAGGATGAGTTGCCTGAAGAAGAGGAGAGAAAGATGAAGATCAGGAGGATTGATTTCTCATGATATCAGTCTCACAGGTGTGTTGTTACTGTACCTGGATCCTCAGAGAGACGTCTGCCTGCAGTTGGAGAAAAATACAAGAAACATTGATTTGTGAATGAGTGAATCAGAGAGGGACCAGCAGGTCAGAAGATGTTACACATTCTCACTCACACAGACACACACACACACACACACACACACACACACACACACACACACACACACACACACACACACACACACACACACACACACACACACACACACACACACACACACACACAGACACACACACACACACACACACACACACACACACACACAGACACACACACACACACACACACACACACACACACAGACACACACACACACACACACACAGTATTTATACAGTAGGAGCCCTTCTCAAATTATTTCCTCAATTTTAGATTTCCACAAAAACTGAATTCTTTCTCTGAATAATTGGGCGACTCTGCTTTTTGTTACACTTTATGTGCGTTAGTTTGATTCCATCCAATAATAGTAAAGGCTGTGATATATATCGTGTGCACCATAACTTAAGTCATTGTTTATAAGTAGAATTAAACCGTTTGGGATTGGACGAGTTAAAGAATTAAATTCTCTGGAACGAAATTAAACTAATAAATCTGTAAACATGTTTTAATGTGTGAATATGTTTGGTGGAGCTCTGCTTGTAGTTCCTGCTGATGTCACCAGAGGGCGCCATGACATCATCACCAGCTCAGAGATGAAGACGAACTGGGGTCTTTGGGTTAGTTTGATGCTGTCCCTCTCTGGGTGTTTCCTCTTGTTTCCTGTTTAAAGATTAATTTCACTTCCCAGAGTTTGTGACGCAGCTTTTTCTCTCCGTGTGAAGCTCCAGCTGAAGGTAATTTAACTCTTCTGTAACGTTTAATATATATATATATATATATATATATATATATATATATATATATATATATATATATATATATATATATATTCCGAAATTCCGTTTTGTTTCGGAGAAAGTTGAACATAATGAAAGTGTTTGAACTCATTTCTAAAGGCTGTGTGTGTATATATATATATAATATGTGTGTGTGTGTGTGTGTGTATGTGTGAGAAACTGTAAGTTGTTTGATACGTTAACACCACGTTAGTCTTTGGTCTCTTCAGGGTTAGTTTCTGGCTCTGTAAAGTTAAATATAATGTTTCTACTTCTCTTCTTATTTCCTGAGAAAGTTTGGACGACTCTTGTGTTGAAGATAAATCTCCATGTTGTAACATGAACTACTACAGAGGAGGTTTTAAATACTTTGCCTGTTAGAATTGTCAGAAGATGTGGACCCAAACGCAGGGAGAGGGCAGGCAGAAGGTTGGACACGAGGCTTTATTGAACAAAAACACAAAAATAAACTCAGGGAGTCCTGAGGCTTCAACAGGCAAAAGACTATTCCAAAAGAGGTAAAAGGGAATCCAAAAAACAGAAGTACAAAAAAAACAGGAACTACTCAGCTGACACAGGGAAACACACATGAACACACACTAACTGACAGGACAAGGACACAAAACGATCTGACAACAGACAAGGAAACACAGGAGCTAAATAAAGTAGGTAACGAGGAAACACAGGAGCTAAATAAACTAGGTAACGAGGAAACACAGGAGCTAAATAAAGTAGGTAACGAGGAAACACAGGAGCTAAATAAAGTAGGTAACGAGGAAACACAGGAGCTAAATAAAGTAGGTGACGAGGAAACACAGGAGCTAAATAAAGTAGGTAACGAGGAAACACAGGAGCTAAATAAAGTAGGTAACGAGGAAACACAGGAGCTAAATAAACTAGGTAACGAGGAAACAGGGGACAGGTTTCAGAAAGCAGGTTTAGTGAAAACTCTGAGTTTGTTAACCCTGAGATGAGGGAAACTCTGGGTTTTCTGTTTCAGAAAGAGAGGTAACTTCACCTCAGAGTCAGTTACTATGGTAACTTCACCTCAGTCAGTTACTATGGTAACTTAACCTCAGAGTCAGTTACTATGGTAACTGAGTCTGTGAACCTAACCTGGTCGGGAGCAGGTTTTCTTCTCTCAGTCTCCTCCCTCTGACTCAGCCCTCTCTCATTTCCTCATTCATTCATTCAGTCTGTATCAGGCGCATTTTAATGCAGTTTGTTATCGGCATGAATAAAAACTTAATAAATAAAACGTATTGTTAGGCAGATTATAAAACGTTTTTTTCTCAAACATGTCATGTCCTTTTGTCGACGATCCCGTTGATGAAAAAGCTGAATTACTTCACAGAGAGTTTACGTCGGGAGATGATATTGAGTCCTGACTAAATGTATTTTCATTTCCACATTTTTTCACAGTCCACCAGATATGTAGATACCTTATCGTCCTCATATCACTAACATCCACCATCGTGGACATGCTTTAACATCCCAGCTCATTCTTTGTGTCGCATTACGTTTTTTGCAAACGGCAGATTTCTTTATTGGTGATGTAATCATACTGTAATAGTGAAGCCACTGTAGCCGTCAGAAAAGTGTGACTCGCTCTGAAACGTTTTTTAAACGTGTTTTGTAGTTGTTCCCTGGAGACAAACCAGTGAGAGCCATTAAAAAGAAATAAATGATTATAAATTATAGTTCTGTTAATGACCATGGTGCTGCAGCCTCAGAGTGGGATATAGTAGTAGCCTATCTTACTTTTTCTCCCGCAGGATTGCACCCAAATGAAATTATAGGTGTAATACAATTCCAGTCTTCACCAGTAATATTATAAGTAAACTGTGATTATATGAAATTAATGCTCTGTTAATGCTTACGCATGGACTCGAGCAGCAATTTCCTCCCACAACAATTCTCTCTCTGTTGCAGCAGCAGCCGCTGTCTTGTTTTTTTAACTAAATACATGTTCAAACTCGCTGTTTGTGCGCATGAGTATTTCCGCCGACCCGTTTGTTTGTGGTTGTTCCCATGGTAAATCGTAGTATCATGGCTCCATTCATGCTGCCTTTTTATTGTGGTGGTGCACGCGCGTGAACCTACTCTGAGTTGATTGAACCAACTCATATCAGCTGTTCTGGAACTGAAAACTCAGAGTTTCCATCTCAGGGTAAATCTACTCAGACATCAGGGTTACACTCAGAGTTTGTTAAACCTCCTTCCTGAAATACCACCCTGCAGTCTAGGAGCAGAATATGTCTTTACCTGCCACACTTTGAGGAACAGTGAGTGACAACCCCCCTCTTCCCATCTCAGGGTAAATCAACTCAGACATCAGGGTTACACTCAGAGTTTGTTAAAGTTTCTACCTGAAACGGACCCCCGAAGTCTAGACATCATTGCTGTGTGAAGACTGCTGAAGAGAAGTTACAAGTAGGACTTTCTTAGAAAAATAAGGATTGACAAAAGGGGGGAAACAAGAGATGTAGAGGGCCCCATGTCTGTGTTTGCCTTGGGCCCCAAAATGACTAAATCCGCCCCTGGCAGACACAAATGTCCCTTATGATGCAACGATCGTCTACCACAGCCTGTAGTACGATTGATGGCCAGTCCTTTCTGTTGACTAAATCCCTGTAGCCTCCAGCAGGGGGTCTAATCGGGACGTGAGTCCCGTCTATTGCGCCATACACCTGTGGCACAAGGTGCGCTCTGGAGTTACGCTGCGAGATATCATGCACCTCATCCACTCCAGGTAGGTATATATACCTTTGCATCATCCTCGTTCGTATGCCGTTGCACACGGCGTAAACACACCGGTGCACGGTGGTTTTGCTGACTCCAAACGTTTCGCCTACCACCCTGTACTCTGCGCATGGAGCCAGTTTGTAGAGCACAATGGCGATACGCTTCTCGGTTGGAACCGGAGGGCGATAGCTTGCGACATCTGGGGAAAAGGGACGGGCCAAAACAATTACACAACAGGTCAAATGTTGTCTTGGTCATCCGAAAATGCTTCAACCAAAGGGTTTCCGTGAAGTGTCTCTGAACCACGATCTCCCAGAACTGTTTGGAGCGCTGTCGTTCCCACACCACAGGCCGCCTCCGCTGTCGTCGGGCATTTACGTGCATCTGCATCATCATAGCAATGTGTTGATAGCGTCGTTGTTTTCTTATTATAGCTTGATATGTCGCTATCAGCTGGCACATAAGCACTATTACAACTTGGGCAGTATTGATCATTTGTTGGTAGATGGCATGATCCATTTTGTCTGGCAAAACTTTGTTCGCAAAAGTTAGCTTGAATGTTGTGCGATTCAGTGAGAAAATTAATGGAAACCTTAAAATGTCTAAAATCAATTTGATATACCAATTTGATCGCAAAACAGCATGTGATGTCATTACGCACAGGTTTTTATTCGCTTTAAAGCCGTTGGATGGAAACACACTTTCACCAGCTTTATTCGCCTGAATGTTTTTACCGAACTTCAGATAATTCGATTGACAATTGGATGGAAACTTAGCTATTGTTGCATTGTACTCATGATTATACAGATTGCTATCACTGGATTACTTTGATACTGACAAACTTAAAAATGGGATGATTCTCAGGCAAGTTCTTTTTTTTCTGTGATTTCTAAGTGGATTTATGGATGGATGTTAGCGATTGCCACCATTAACAGTATGCCAAATTATCTGTTAGCAGCCCCTGTGTGTTTATGTACCTGTGACTTTACAAATAACTATCAATGGATTACTTTGATACTGAAGAAAACTTAAAAATGTGATGATTCTCAGGCAAGTTCTGGAGTTAAAAGGAAGGTATTTTTTCTGTGATTTCCAAGCAGAGTTATGTATGTTAATTGGCCATGCACTTTGAAGATAACGGTATCTTTAGAAAGTGTAAGTCCCAGTGAATATAAAAACGTGTGGTTCATGTAGGCTAAGGTTGAAGCCAATGATTATAAACGGGGCCCAGTTCAACAGAAAAAACTCTGGGCCTCTGAAGCCGAGACTCTCCAACAAGAGTCTCTGAAACAAATAGCTGAGTCATGTATTGGCATTTCCTTTCAATACTTTTCTGCTCCTGTTGTCACTTTGCAGTTCTAATAATTAAATAAAAATTTGATTGTAATATACATATTGAATAACTATTGTCTGGCCTCCCATTTCAAAAGATGCACTTTTGAAAATAAACGAAAAGATAAAAAAGAACATTCCATCCAGTTTCTTCATCAATCCATTCCACTCCTTTGATGACTCTTTAGCACATAGGATCAACACCCTTTAAAACTCAGTCTCACAATCTCATCCAGAGCCGTCAGACACAGACACTCAGAGCCATTAGCAAAGCTTAACAGACTGCCAAATCTTTACGATGGGGAACTACAAAGTTAAACAAAACAAGAAAGGCAGAAATAAATGGAAGAAAAACGTTATCCAGCTGAACAAGGGTTCGTTCAATTCCTGGAATAACAGGATTACTTCCCTTCGCGTGTGTAACGAAGCTATTATTTCTGCAGGGGAACAGCCTCCACAGACCATACCCACAACCATTCTCACTAAAGAGACCGAGACAGTGAAAGGGGGCCAACCACAACAAGCTGCTAGATCCACGGATGTCCCACAGTCAGCTGCTAAACTAAAGGGAGCTACAACCAAACCTGTGCCAATGAAGATTCTTAAACGGACTGATTTTCTACAGCAGAAAATTACCATCACGGCTTCTGCTACACCAGAGCGTGTATTACTACAAGGGAATACACCTTCAGGTGCTGCGCAGCAGGTTTGTGAGGCCAGCGACCTGACAACGGGCCCTGTCCTGAGACAAACTCTTTGGAATGCAACACAGCCTCACTGTACGCCTAAGCAAAAACAGTTGGCTAGGGTTTGGGCTGCTATGGTTGAAGCCAATGATTATAAACGGGGCCCAGTTCAACAGACAAAACTTTGGACACCAACCTCTCCAAAAAAACGCTCCAGGAGGGTCAGTGATTATCAGAACCCTCACTGGACAGGACCACAGCACCGCCAACTTTCAGAAGCACTTTCGAGTGAAGTTAAGGCAAGTGGGGATGAAGCCAGTGATTTGTCTTCATCCCCACTCTTCTGTCTTATGCAGCAGAAAAATATCTGCACAGCGCCACACACCACTCAGGCCTGTGATGAGGTGGAGGCTTCCTCCCAGCACGCCATGACTGTCGTCCCGGAGCTCCAGCCTCAGCAGCTCAGCAGCCATCAGACGGAGATCAACGCACTAAAGGCGGACAACGAAGCCTTAAGATCTTCCCTCCAGCAGGCAATCTGTGAAAAGATGGAGAACAATAAACTAAAAGAGGAGTGCAAAGCTTTGAGAGCTGAAGTGGAGCAGCTAAATAAAAGGCTGGAAGTGACCGTGGAAAACGTGGAAAAGATCAGTGACCTGGTGGTCCAGATTATGTCAAAGAGGGTCTCTGAAGCCGAGACTCTCCGTAAATTGGAGCAGGTGGAGGAGGCTCTTCGGAGGCAGAAGGAAACGGAAGTCTGCCTGGCCAAACTGGCCCAGACACTTAACAACCTGGAGAGTCAGCAGCTGCAGTGGCAGGACGAGAAAACCCGTATCCTCCAGTCGCTCAGCATTCAAAACACCGTGCAGGAGCCAACAGGCAGCGATAGGCCGAAAAGAACTTCTCTCTGGAAAAGATTCCTCCGGATGTTCACATAAACTGGAGGACAATTTTCCACCATATTTAATCTCCTTCCATCCTTATTATCTGTATTTCTATTAGTCTGTAGACATCTGTAGAGATGTGATATCTCTACAGATGTCTACTGCTAACACCCCATCCGTCCATTATTCTCCCAACCATCTGTAGAGATGTGATATCTCCCCAGATTTCTTCTTCCCGTGTGGGGAGTTGTTCCTCATCTTCTTAGAGTTTGCATGTTCTCCCTGTGTTAGCTTGGGTTTTCTCCGGGTGTCTCCGGTTCTCCCACAGTCCCACATCCGATCGATGTGATAAGAAGTATGATTTACTATCAATAAAAAAACAATTAAATCAGTCTAAATCTGAATCTAAATGCATTTTATCCACATATAACTTTATGTTATTAAGTTAAGTTTCTAAGCATGACACAATGTTGGAGAAAAGGAATAAAATAAGTATTTTATGTTATGTGGAGGAAACATTTTAGAGAGATTTTTATCTCTGTTGAGAGTGTTGGATATCATGTTGGTGATGTCATTAATAATTGTTGTGGTCATTAGACCTGATATTGAGAAATTGGCAGTGAACAAAGCGTGTGGTCTTGACCAAATAACAGCTGAACACCTGAAGTATGCAAGCCATAGAATCTCAGTGTTTCTTGCTATCTATTTCCCTCCCATTCCATAGACAGCCTCCTGGAGGAAATGCCAAGCAGAGAAACACTGCTTTGGGAAATTGATATCGAACACATTTCAAACTTTTGAAACAAACATGTACAGCTTGGACAACGCTGTCCTGCTCCAGGGCCGGCCCACTGAGAACGGTGAATGGCTGTGAGCAGCGCTCCTTGTCTCCCAACACCAGGGTGCAGGGCTACGGCCTGGTCTGGTCTGCTGCCTGAAGGTACTCCACCATGTTTGTTCCGACCTGCAAATAATAATTTTCCACAAATCAAGTATTTGAGTGACAAAGACTCTGACCAGCTGACAGCTAATGTTTTCTAACAGATTTTACAATTACAAGACCTGCATCACTAGATCTAAGGGGCTGTGTGAGTCTAGGAATACTCACAGGCTTAAGATCGATGAAGGAATTCATGGCGTCAGACGCTGTAGTCCTCACGGTCTTTCAGGCCCATCCTGAAGACTGCAGGTGGCATCAGGCTTGGCAGAACCAAGAACCTCCTCCAGGTCACAAACATTTAGTCTGATGCCTCTTTATGAAGGACCTCGAACTCCTGTGCAATCTGAGAGGGGAGATGTAGAATAATTAATTACATCATACACATCAAAACACAAATAATAAGATAAGTGAGAGAGAGAGTGAGAAAGAGAGAGAATGTGTGTGTGTGTGAGAGAGAGAGAAAGAAAGAGACTGAGAGCCCCCAGCACATTTTTTAATAAGAAAATTACATTTAAAGTATTGCTGTGCACAATGGTAGACAGAGGTGAAGTGGTTAAATAAGAGGTAGCTAAACTATAGATTCTGTGGCCATGGTAAGGTTAATAAAACCTCATACCAATTGTTTGCCTTCTATAGTGGCGGAGTTTCTGTCACTATCAAAATGGTATTTCAGGGACCTACAATGGTGACCACAGGGGATGGGTAATCAAAATGTGATTCTGTTTAGGGAGGCATGGTCTTCAGTGGCACACAGTGTTAGATTATTTTACATAATGCTCTTACATGTCAAGAAGTTGTACATCTATACAAAATGGAGTATTGTGTAGCCTATAATTTCATTGGGGATGCATGAGGATAGGGTAACTCATTTTTTAATATTGACATATTCAACAGTATTAATAATAGGCCTATAGTACAACAATATAACATTTACCTACAAAAGTGTCAATCAGCTCTGGAAGTTGCCATTCTGGTAACTTTAGTTTAACAAAGTCATCCATATTCAATCGCTATTGACCCTTTGCAAACACGTCACACGACCACGTGACGGCGCCATGACGGACGGCGGAAGCACAGACTAAACAGTAATGGACGAGCGGAAAGTTTCATAGTTTCAATCAGTTTGAAATACATAACACTAAATAAACTGTATTTGTGGCTTTATATGGTTTCTTCTATTGAACAACAAGTTGTCGTGCCGTTATCGGTCGAGGTAGGGCATCTGGTAGGTGCTCACAAAGAGCAGTATTTGGAGAAGTTGGAGATAGCAGGTTTGGATACTGATCCTTTATTCGTTCTCCCTCCGTTTTCACGGACCTCATTAAATCACAGAGTCTGCCCGACTTCAGTCCACACGATCTGGACCACTATGTGGTAAACGGGGTATCCCCATATACTGGTGCTGATCTGGACCACTATGTGGTAAACGGGGTATCCCCATATACTGGTGCTGATCTGGACCACTATGTGGTAAACGGGGTATCCCCATATACTGGTGCTGATCTGGACCACTATGTGGTAAACGGGGTATCCCCATATACTGGTGCTGATCTCAAAGCTTTTAAAAGTCTGGATGCTAACCAGTTCTTTGTAGCTGGCTGGGTTAGAGGTACGTGATGCCACGTTAACGGCGGGGGAGGAAAAACCCCCGAACTGAATCAGTGCAGGTAACACGGAGTAGCTGCAGCTACGTACTACAAGCGTCCACTGAGCTAAAATGGCAGTGGTCGGGGCAAGTTTTAGAGTGCCTTTGTGCCTCTTAACAGACACAAAATGCAATTAATATGTCTGTGCCACATGAACAGGGCCCTTACGTGTCAACAAGATGACTTTTCAACTCAGACATTGTTTAAATTCACCTACCCTGGTCCCTGTCTCGATCCTGCCGGTAGCTAGCTTGCCCTGCTAGCTGTTAGCTGCTAGCTGCCGTCCGGTGAGTGTATTCAGACAGGCTTCTGTGATAATCATCCCAATAATGATCCGCGGAGCGGCGGTGGTGTGGCTATGTCCTCCAGAGGACAGGACAGGTCACGTCTTGAAGTTTATTCCCCCCTAAAAAAAACAGTAGTGCGGTAGTAGCTGGTCGGAGTTTTTTCTATCGAAAGTACTCGCGTAGCATAGCGATCAAGATTAACGTAAAAATTGTAAGAATTCTCCTTTAAGTAAAGATTTATATAACACGTAGCCCATGTTTTTAGAAGACATGGTCGGTCGTGGCTACCCATACCGTTGTTCACTGGGTGTGCCAATGCAACTTCCTAGCTAATGGATGCCTGAACACATCCCAGCTCTTAGAAGTGCAGTCATTAATTATCTATCACACGTTAATCCATGCAGTAAATCACGGAGTGTCTATGATCAGTAGTAACCACACATAATTGTAACATCTAGCCATCTTCTTATCTGTGATTATATTCGCTGCGTAGCCTATGTTTAGATTTGACCGGTGGATATTTCGACGCGATGGGTAGCAGCTAGTGAGCCGTCCAAAGCTAACTGCAGCTAGCTCGTCAGCTAGCCGGGGTAGGAGCTCCGCAGACCCGCATTTAACTCGTTTTTGAAGCTAGTTTCCGTGCCATGTCATCATCAGGAAGAGGTGTACATAAACCAGAGAACGAATTATCAACATCTATATCCATTATCAGGCCTCCCTTTCTCACGTTCTTGGCATCTCTCTTTGACATCTTAGCACACGTGTCCTGGCTGTTAGCAACACTTTAGCTAACAGCTGACAGTTTGTAAGCTAGTTGCTACTTCACAAAGTTTGACCAGTAAACGTCCTTTTATTCAGACGAATGAACTTACTAGATGCAAGAGCAGCGTTCCACTCCTTCGTTTATCGATGATTTATTTTCAATAAGTCAATTTAAACCGTTGGTACTCAGTCAGAGTCTCGGAGCTCAGAATAAGACGTCTGCATAGGTCGCCATCTTGGACCAACCGCCAACAACACACGTAACGTTATCTCACCTGCCGGGTTTGATCCAGTGAAGAGTTTTCATCATCCCCGGTACGACACACACACACACACACACACACACACACACACACACACACACACACACACACACACACACACACACACACACACACACACACATATACACACACACACACACACACACACACACACACACACACACACAGACATATACACACACACGCACACACACACACACAGACACACACACACACACACACACACACACACACACACACACACACACACACACACACACACAGACACACACGCACACACACACACACACACACACACACACACACACACACAGATATATATCATTTTTATTTAAATTAGTAAGTATTAACTAGTAACTATTATAGTAACTATTTTAAATTATTTTGAGCTGTTTATTTGTATTTTATAATGTATTATTAATGATGTTGACGTTTGGACTGTTGTGTCGGGGGTTCAATTCCCTCCTTTAGGTGAACGATGATAGATAGCACAATGACAGTCAACCACCAGATGAGGCTGTTCAGACGCATCACACGACTCAGAGGCATATCACATATTTAAAGATTGTAAAAACTGATTATTCTCCAATTCATGGCACGTTTTTATTTTTATTTTTTTTGTTTAAAGTGCCCATATTATGAAAAAAAAAAACCTTTTTCTGGGATTTGTGGAGTTATTTTGTGTCTCTGGTGCTTCCACACACATCCAAACTTTGATAAACCATCCATGGTGTTTAGAGTGAGATACGGTTTCTGAATGTGTCCTGCCTTCAGTCTCTGGGTGAGCTGGTCAACATCTGCACGGCTTTCTACGTCACTAGCCGAAACGCTATTAATTAGAAATCTTTTAGAGTTATTGAGATGAATTATAACCGAGCTATTCATATCTTTGTAGAACATACTGAGAATGTCTCCAAAGTTGTTATCACCCTGGAGTCTGTCTGCTCTCTCTGGATCAAACACCATGACAGCTCACAGCAGCACTGCTGCAGCTTGGATTCAAACATTTAGTCCTTCACTTCATCTCAGAGGAACAGATTACACTCTCACAGCTCCATTACATCCACATTCTTCACATTCATCCATTACAGGATCAATACATCACATCAAAGTCTGAAAATCATTCATAAAAACATGTCATATCTTTCAGATTTACTGTGTAAATGATTACGTTTTTAAAATAATTAATTAAAATATTGTATGTATATATAATAAGAACGATTGAAATAAAGGGATATAGTATTTATAGTATTATAAACTAATAAAATCAGTGAACATGTTTTAATGTGTGAATATGATTGGTGGAGCTCTGCTTGTAGTTCCTGCTGATGTCACCAGAGGGCGCCATGATGTCATCACCAGCTCAGAGATGAAAACAAACTGTGGACTTTGGGTTAGTGTGATTGTTCTTTATTTTTGTATTTCTCTCTAAAATAACAAAAGACAACATTACCAATAATCAGTAACATTATAATTCATCATGTCGTTGTTTGTTAACAGTTAAAATAACTTTTAACTGAAGATGTCTGTCAGTGTGTGTGTGTCTGTGTGTCTGTGTGTGTGTGTGTGTGTGTGTGTGTGTGTGTGTGTGTGTGTGTGTGTGTGTGTGTGTGTGTGTGTGTGTGTGTGTGTTGGTGCAAAAAAGGACGTTTTTTTTCTTCTTTTTATCCCAATGTTTTTGTTGCAAAAAAAATGCATATACAGTAAAACTGCAATAATAATAATAGATGTCATCATCAATTTTGATACAGCATCCTACATACAGTACCAAGATCTGTAACTGTCTGAACACAGAATAGACAAGAACAATTTGAGAAGGGCTCGGCTTCTACTGTATAAGTACTGTGTGTGTGTGTGTGTGTGTGTGTGTGTGTGTGTGTGTGTGTGTGTGTGTGTGTGTGTGTGTTCAAGGTGCCGGGCTGCCTCTGTGGACTTTGGGCTAAAATATCAGGAAAAAAAGTCAAAAATTGTCAAAAATTATTCCAAAAAGGCAACAAAAACTCTGAAAAAAGGAACCAAACCTTCTAAAAAGCCCCCCATAAATCCTGCCTATGTGTACGTAGTTTTCTCTCCACGTTAGTTATCTGGACATTAGGACTCAACCATGTGGGGAAACAATCTAATTGTGATGTTTCTGCCAAGTTAGTCTTTGGTCTCTTCAGGGTTAGTTTGTGGCTCTGTGATGTTAAATATAATGTTTCTACTTCACTTCTTATTTCCTGAGAACGTGTGAAGGACTCTTGTGATGAAGATCAGAAAGCTGTCAGCAGCAGTTAGTGTCGGTCGGTCTGTTCACTGACAGGACTGATGTGGAGACAACATGACTCAGCTCTTTTATTCTCTAACTAAATCTACTAATGGTGTTTTTCCATCACATGGTACCTGCTCGCCTCTACTCGCCTTTTTAGTTTTTCCATTCTGATAAAAGTCCCTGGTACCTGCCAACAGCTACTTTTTTTAGTATCACCTCCATCCAGGTTCCAGCGAGCTGAGGCGATACCAAAAGGTGACGTGAAAACCTGCAGACTCCTGATTGGTCGGAGAGAATCGTCACTAATCACTGCGTCATCATTGCTAGCGACAGACGGGGGTGTCCTGAACAAACCCGCCATTTTTAAATAGTTTAGCCAGCTGTGTGTTTTTTTTTCTGCCTCCAGCTTCTTTAGAAACTAAATGTGTCTTCTAGCAACAACAACGTTCTGTGTGTGTGTCGCGTTAGGTCATGGCAGTTTCTGCGGTGTCGCTATGACGACCAGCCACGCGGTACTAAATCTGCAATGGAAAAAGGAGGACGGGGCACCAGCGGCCGAGCAGAGCCGAGCCGAGTAGAGCTGCTTCTAGCAGTGGGTAAGGGCCATAATATGGAACTGGTCACTATGAGCTGGCACTCCTCCAACAGGAAGTAGAGTCCAATCCTAATCAGGACCCTCTACAGTTAGAGGAGGTGTAGACCACACTCTCAGCAATCATTTGGTGCAACAGTGGCGAGAACAAACTTCTGACGTCTAAATTCCTGCATTCAGATATATTAGTATGCACGAATTTAAGTTATAAAATGTTGTAGGTTTCCTCAGGATGAAGCCGTAGCTCGACGCTCTTCTAAATCTCCTCGTCTTAATCCACATTAAAACATCCACAGGACCACACGGTACACTGCATATATCTATATTACTCTTACTACTATTATAATGTCACTGCTACTACGTTGCACATACATCTGTACATGTTGTTCATACATTGTTCATATTACATAGCCATATTTATTCTGCTCTTATAACACTGCACTATATTTCATGTCCTGCCGATGCACCACCTGTCTATACTTTGTATATCACATTGCACTTTTCTGCTTTTTTTGCACTTCTGGTTGGATGTAAACTGCATTTTGTTGTCTTTGTACTTGTGCTCTGCACAATGACAATAAAGTTGAATCTAATCTAATTCAGAAACAGCATCTCTGAGCTGGTGATGACGTCATGGCGCCCTCTGGTGACATCAGCAGGAACTACAAGCAGAGCTCCACCAATCATATTCACACATTAAAACATGTTTACAGATTTTATTAGTTTCATTTCTATGTTTTTATCTTACACACTCACCACACTTTATAAATTACATTCCATTACATTTTATGTATTCATTTTGTAATACTTAATAAACATTTTATTTTATTTTAAACAGAATGTATTATTTACTTTAGTATATATTTGTAAAAATGACAGATACCCCATTTAGTGTATGTGTTATGTGAGTATAAAGGCACCGTTGGTACAGTGAATATAAACTTTCCACTGAAGAACAGCCGACGGAAATATTGTTATTTGGAGATAACGTTACTGATATTGTGATTTAGTATTATATTATATTAAGTATTGTATATTGTTCCAACTAGTGCAGTTAGGCGTCTGGATGAATGTTGGAGTAAACCAACCAGCCAACGGTCTCATTGTTTTTTTAAAGATTATTTTTTTGGGGCTTTTCCCTTTATTATAGTGAAAGAGGATAGATATGAAAGGGGGAGAGAGATGGGGGGAGTCTGTGTGCACTCTCAACACGCCATCCTCTGTTATAATCAAAACATACTTTAGATTTAAAAACAACTCTATTATATTTGTTATTACATGTTAACTGTCAGAAGTTCCATTTATTATTTCCTATATTTGGTAATGCTGCGCCTCTCTGGCCGTTCAGTGGCGGTTCTAGACCATTTCAAATGGAGGGGCCAGGCTGGGGTCACATGTGATTTCAGGGGAACCAAATATATTAATCAACCCCCCCCCCATGGGTTTGGTTCTCCAAAGACTGATAAACATATAACAATAAACACAAGAATACTCAATCTGTGTTAACCTACATTTCATATATCACTGCACATCAATAATATCCCTTTTTGGGGATAAAGATGTATTAAAGTATTTGCCACAGTTAGGGGGGCCAGAGGGGGGGGTCGAGGCTTATATAACGGGGGGACCCTTGCCCCCCCCTCTAGAACCGCCACTGCTCTTGTTTCCTGTTTAAAGTTTACTTTCACTTTCCAGATTTAGTGTCGCAGCTTTTTCTCTCCGTGTGAAGCTCCAGCTGAAGGTAATTTAACTCTAATGTCTGTAACGTTTGACTGGTGAACTCCAGCTGTGGTTAGTTTAGTTTAAGAGCAGAAAGCTGCAGAGAAACCAACACAACTGGACTCAGGATGAATTAAAACTGGAGTCTTATTCACAAAGATCCACCGCCATGTTGTGTGGGTATCTGGCCGAGTTACTGTCTTATAGATCCTTTATTTCTGTCTTATAGATCCTGTGTGTGTGTGTGTGTGTGTGTGTGTGTGTGTGTGTGTGTGTGTGTGTGTGTGTGTGTGTGTGTGTGTGTGTGAGAAACTGTAAGTTGCTGTTTGGTACTTTAACACCACGTTAGTCTTTGGTCTCTTCAGGGTTAGTTTCTGGCTCTGTAAAGTTAAATATAATGTTTCTACTTCTCTTCTTATTTCCTGAGAAAGTTTGGACGACTCTTGTGTTGAAGATAAATCTCCATGTTGTAACATGAACTACTACAGAGGAGGTTTTAAATACTTTGCCAGGTGTTTATACGTCTGTCTGTCACAACCGTGAGGCTGCAGTCAGGAAACTTTACAGCTGTGTAGCTGAGATCTAAATGAAGGCCGAGTTGAAGACGGGGGGGGTCTGAGCAAGGGGGGAGGAAGTAGGAGGGGAGGAAGTAAGGAAGGGCCAACTTTAAGCCCCTGGCCTGATTTGGCCGGTGTGAATCCATCATAAGATGGCCTCTAGTTATTTCCTTTCTCCTGCTGTCAGAAAACAAACCGTCGTCTCCACCAGCGTAAAGTCAGACACAACAGGACTCTACTGTTTCCTCTGGGACCTTTCAGAATAAAATGTAGAGACCTAAATGCCTCTGTCACTGTTGTAGTGATGTGTGGAGGAGGAGGAGAAGTGTCTTCATGTCCTTAATTTTTATGAACCAGACAGGAATGTTCTGTACAAAGATGACATTAGTCCTGGAGTCTTTCCAATGTTCCTGTTCTCCCACAAAGAGAATGAATGACAGAGCAGGATGAGCAGAGAGCAGAAAGCATTCAGTGAAGAGATTCAGACTTTATTTCCTGCTTGATTGCTTCTAGTTTCTCCAGCATATTGAAATTCTGTGCAATTTCATTACTTCACACCAGTGGTGTAGTGGATTCACCAATTAGAGAGATTCAAGAGTCGAGTCTCGAGTCCCCAGTGTTCGAGTCTGAGTTGAGTCATCAAGGTTGAGTCTGTGTTATATTTCAAGACTACATTTCTCCACTATGACACCTTTAAAGAGCTGAGATAATTATAAAGGAGTGTCTACATTAAACAAAAATGACACCACTGTTATTTTTCCTCTGGAACCTTTCAGAATAAAATGTAGAGACCTAAATACCTCTGTTACTGTTGTAGTGATGTGTGGAGGAGGAGAAGTGTCTTCATGTCTTATTTTTATGAACAGGACAGGAATGTTCTGTGTAAAGATGACATTAGTCCTGGGGCCTCATTTATAAAACCTGTTAGGCAAGAAAAAGTTGCGTAAAGCAGGGTGAAATTTGTGTGTGTGTGTGTGTGTCTGTGTGTGTGTGTGTGTCTCTGTGTCTGTTCGTATTTGTGTGTGTCTTTGCGTCTCTGTGTGTGTGTGTGTGTGTGTCTCTGTGTGTTTGTGTGTGTGTGTGTGTGTGTCTCTGTGTGTCTGTGTGTGTGTGTGTGTGTGTGTGTGTGTGTGTGTGTCTCTGTGTGTTTGTGTGTGTGTGTGTGTGTGTGTCTCTGTGTGTGTCTGTGTGTGTCAGTGTGTGTGTGTGTGCGTCTGTGTGTGTCTGTGTGTGTGTGTGTGTGTGTGTGTGTGTGTGTGTGTGTGTGTGCGTCTGTGTGTGTCTGTGTGTGTGTGTGTGTGTGTGTGTGTGTGTGTGTGAACCTGCTATTCCCACAAAAAGTTATAAATTGTTACATTTCAATCACTTTCACCTGTTCTGATTAAGTTCTAAGAAATAAGCACCAATAATGATCAAAAATCTTGTTTCTATTTTTTACCTTTTTTATAATTGAATTTCCTTGTTTTCTCACAAAAAAAAATGAAAAATATCATGTGATCATAAATGTGATCTCACAGGGGCAAATGGCAAATATGATCCATAAATGATGATATCGTTGGTAATTGAGCTAAATCTGGTAATTATTAAGGCTGTGTTAGTGTTTGGGTTAGTTTGATTGTTCTTTATTTTGGTATTTCTCTCTAAAATAACAAATGACAACATTACCAATAATCAGTAACATTATAATTCATCATGTCGTTGTTTGTTAACAGTTAAAATAACTTTTAACTGAAGTTTAATTTCCTGTTTATCACTGCTGGTTGTTATGAAGAGTTACTGCTCCTCTGATCTCTGTTGGCACAGTGTTTCTGGTTCTACAGGATTCTTTCTGTCTCCTCCTCCTCCTCCTCCTCCTCCTCCTCCTCCTCCTCCTCCTGTTGAAGCTGAAACAGGTTTGTTGTTTTGCTGTCAGAGACGAAGGTTTCAGTCGACACACGATAAGATGTCTGGGTGTCCCAGAGGTCTTCCAGGTGGAGCTGCAGCGTGAGAAACCCTCCAATCAGAGCAGTCCAGTACGTTAGTCTTCACTTTTTATTTGTGAGTATTGATTTTAATTAATTTCAAGTTTTAAATTCAAACTAGAACTGGAAATATGAACAATCATGTCTAGAGAATCTGGAAAAACAAGGTGGTAGGTAATTTAACTCGTCTGTAACGTTTAAAATATACTTTAACTTAAACTCTTTAAACATCATCTGGCACCGTTTAAATTACGTTTTGTTTCAGAGAAAGTTAAAGATAGTTTGTGTCTGTGTGTGTGTGTGTGTGTGTGTGTGTGTGTGTGTGTGTGTGTGTGTGTGTGTGTGTGTGTGTGTGTGTGTGTGTGTGTGTGTGTAACCTCCACAGACGTGTGGAAAGTTCCTCGTGTTGCATTCACGGGACAAAGGAAGAACAAACACACACTGACAACAACAACCACAGTTACACAGAGAGAAGAAACAAAGCTCTTATTGTGAAAATCTGCTTCCTGTCAGGTGGAGCTGTGACTCATCAGGAAACAACTCACCTGAGTTCTTCTCCGTCAACTCTTTGGACTGTTTGAAGAAACTGTAAGTTGCTGTTTGATACTTTAACAACACGTTAGTCTTTGGTCTCTTCAGGGTTAGTTTCTGGCTCTGTAAAGTTAAATATATTGTTTCTACTTCTCTTCTTATTTCCTGAGAAAGTTTGGACGACTCTTGTGTTGAAGATAAATCTCCATGTTGTAACATGAACTACTACAGAGGAGGTTTTAAATACTTTGCCAGGTGTTTATACGTCTGTCTGTCACAACCGTGAGGCTGCAGTCAGAAAACTTTACAGCTGTGTAGCTGAGATCTAAATGAAGGCCGAGTTGAAGATGGGGGGGGTCTGAGCAAGGGGGGAGGAAGTAGGAGGGAGGAAGTAAGGAAGGGCCAACTTTAAGCCCCTGGCCTGATTTGGCCGGTGTGAATCCATCATAAGATGGCCTCTAGTTATTTCTTTTCTCCTGCTGTCAGAAAACAAACCGTAAAATGTAGAGACCTAAATGCCTCTGTTACTGTTGTAGTGATGTGAGGAGGAGGAGAAGTGTCTTCATGTCTTATTTTTATGAACAGGACAGGAATGTTCTGGTCAAAGATGACATTAGTCCTGGGGCCTCATTTATAAAACCTGTTACGCAAGAACAAGTTGCGTAAAGCAGGGTGGAATTTGTGTGTGTGTGTGTGTGTGTGTGTGTGTGTGTGTGTCTGTGTGTGTGTGTGTGTGTGTGTAACCTCCGTAGACGTGTGGAAAGTCCCTCGTGTTGCATTCACAGTACAAAGGAAGAACAAACACACACTGACAACAACAACCACAGTTACACAGAGAGAAGAAACAAAGCTCTTATTGTGAAAATCTGCTTCCTGTCAGGTGGAGCTGTGACTCATCAGGAAACAACTCACCTGAGTTCTTCTTCATCAGCTCTTCTTCATCAACTCTTCTGACTGTTTGAAGAAACTGTAAGTTGCTGTTTGTTACTTTAACACCACGTTAGTCTTTGGTCTCTTCAGGGTTAGTTTCTGGCTCTGTAAAGTTAAATATAATGTTTCTACTTCTCTTCTTATTTCCTGAGAAAGTTTGGACGACTCTTGTGTTGAAGATAAATCTCCATGTTGTAACATGAACTACTACAGAGGAGGTTTTAAATACTTTGCCAGGGGCCTGTTTCACAAAAGCAGAATTTATAAATCCAGGATAACTGATAAAGCGAGACTTGACCTAGTCTGATCTGAGCATCCTGGCGTGGTGAGTTTCACGAAGGTCTAGTCAGGCTGAGGAGGAGAGACTAGGTCTAGTCAGACTGAGGAGGAGAGACTAGGTCTAGTCAGGCTGAGGAGGAGAGACTAGGTCGAGTCAGGCTGAGGAGGAGAGACTAGGTCGAGTCAGGCTGAGGAGGAGAGACTAGGTCGAGTCAGGCTGAGGAGGAGAGACTAGGTCGAGTCAGGCTGAGGAGGAGAGACTAGGTCTAGTCAGGATGAGGAGGAGAGACTAGGTCTAGTCAGGATGAAGAGGAGAGACTAGGTCTAGTCAGGCTGAAGTAATTCAGGTAGATGCGCGTCCACGGCTTTCCTCAAAAGACCGCGAGGTCGATCACAGATTTCCTGATGCCAAAATGGAGAATACGCATTGTTCATACTTTATACAGAGTGAGCAGCAGCTTCTTGTGGAAGTATGATGACGTGAAACACATTATTTGTATAAAAAGAAAAGAAACACGGCCGCTGTAATGAAACAGTGAGAGAAAGTGTAGCAGACGATCACGGACCGACTGAATGTGTAAGCAGCCTAAATATATACATTAACTGACCACTGCTCTGAACTGGAGCCGTCATAATCATTCCATTCAAGGATTAGGCTACTAATCATTTAACAAATTAACAGTTGTACTCTTTGCCTTAAAAGTAAGCAGAAGATAATGTTACTCAGGAGAAAGATCCATTTTCTACAACACTAGAATATGATGCGTCAATATCTCGTTCACTCTGTTCCTCCCTCTCTCTCTTATGGGCTAACATATAATTCAATTCAATTCAATTCAATTTTATTTATAGTATCAAATCATAACAAGAGTTATCTCGAGACACTTTACAGATAGAGTAGGTCTAGACCAAACTCTGTACTTTACGAAGCCCCAACTATTACAGTGGTTGCCTCAAGAGCAAGCATTAGCAGTAGCTATTGCGACAGTGGCAAGGAAAAACTCCCTTTTTTTGTTAGGAAGAAACCTCGGACAGACCCAGACTCTTGGTAGGCGGTGTCTGACGGCACCAGTTGGGGGAGTGGTGAATGGTGGCAATAATAGTCATAATAAAGATAGTGAAGCAGTGATCACAATGGTAGTCATAGTAGTTCATGTCATAGTAGGGCACAGCAGGGCGTTACGGGGTGTAGTGTGGCACAGCAGCCTGGGTGGACGCGGTTGGACGCGGCAGGACGCAGTCGGACACTGCGGGGAAACGCAGAGCGTAGCAGGGTGTAGTAAGTCCATAGCGTCAGCTGCACCCAGGACCCCCGGTGTAGGTGCCACCCAATTCCAAGGCGATGTTCTGGGTGAAGAAGAAGCAAAGGGACTCCGGGGAGAAAACTCCCCAGAGCTAGGTTAGTAACAGGCATTTCTGGGACTAAGATGCACACAAAAGGAGACAAGTGAAAAGAGAGAAGAGGGAGCGGCTCATTGTGTCCTTGGAAGGAGCTTCACACAGCAGTCTAGAGTTATAATAGCATAACTAAGAGAGGCAGGCTAAAGAGAGGGGCCCTGGACCGGGCTCGTACTCTCCCCTGCCGGAACGGGCTTGTACTTCCTGCCTCCCTCTACTCTACTCTACTATGCTGCAACTCCTCACTCCCTAACTACAAGCTTTATCAAAGATGATGGTTTTCAGTTTATTCTTAAATGTGGCGACGGTGTCAGCCCCCCGAACCCAAGTTGGGAGCTGGTTCCACAGGAGAGGAGCCTGGTAGCTGAAGGCTCTGGCTCCGATTCTACTTTTAGAGACTCTAGGAACCACAAGTAGCTCTGAGTTCTGGGAGCGCAGTGCTCTAGTGGGACAATAAGGTACTAAAAGCTCTTCTATGTATGATGGTGCTTGACCATTTAGTGCTTTGTAGGTCAGGAGAAGGATTTTAAATTCAATCCTGGATTTTACAGGAAGCCAATGCAGAGAAGCTAATACAGGAGAAATGTGATCTCTTTTGTTAGTTCTTGTCAGAACACGTGCTGCAGCATTCTGGATCAGCTGGAGGGTCTTGAGGGACTTATTTGAGCAGCCTGATAGTAAAGAATTACAGTAGTCCAGCCGGGAAGTTACGAATGCATGGACTAGTTTTTCAGCATCGTTTTGAGACAGGATGTTCCTGATTTTGGCAATGTTACGAAGATGGAAAAAGGCTGTTCTTGAGGTTTGTTTTAAGTGGGCGTTAAAGGATAGATCCTGGTCAAAAATGACTCCTAGATTTCTGACAGTAGTGCTGGAGGCCAGGGCAATACCATCTAGGGTAGCTATATATTTAGATAATGAAGTTCGGTGGTGCTTGGGTCCCAGCACAATAACTTCCGTTTTGTTTGAGTTCAACATCAGAAAATTATGGGTCATCCAGGATTTTATATCTTTAATGCACGCTTGAAGTTTAGCTAACTGACCGCTTTCGTCTGGCTTGATTGACAGATATAATTGGGTGTCGTCTGCGTAACAGTGAAAGTTAATTGAGTGTTTCCTAATAATATTGCCTAGAGGAAGCATATATAAAGAGAATAGAATTGGTCCAAGCACTGAGCCTTGAGGAACGCCATGGCTAACTTTAGCGTATTTGGATGGTTTATCGTTAATATTAACAAATTGGGATCGCTCAGAAAAATAGGACTTAAACCAGCTTAGTGCGATTCCTTTAATGGCAACTAAATGTTCCAATCTCTGTAAGAGGATGGTATGGTCAATAGTGTCGAATGCAGCACTAAGATCTAATAAGACAAGTACGGAGACAAGTCCTTTGTCAGCAGCAGTTAGAAGGTCGTTAGTGATTTTCACCAGTGCCGTCTCTGTGCTATGATGCTTTCTAAATCCTGACTGAAAGTCTTCAAATAGACTATTTCTATGCAGAAAGTCACACAATTGATTAGCGACTACTTTCTCAAGGATCTTGGAGACAAACGGGAGGTTAGATATAGGTCTATAGTTGGCTAAGACCTCAGGGTCGAGGGTGGGTTTTTTCAGAATAGGTTTTATCACAGCTACTTTAAAAGACTGCGGTACGTGACCCGTTAATAAGGACATATTGATCGTATCTAGTAATGTGGTGTTGACCACGGGTAGTGCTTCTTTAAGTAGCTTCGTTGGAATGGGGTCTAAGAGACAGGTAGTTGGCTTAGCTGAAGAGACCCTTAACATTAACTGTTGGAGGTCTAAAGGATAAAAGCCGTCTAAATAAGTATCAGGTCTTATCGTTCTCTCTAGCCCTCCTGCGCCCAATGGTGAGTCGTTGGAAGCTGTGGGCAGAAGGTGATGAATTTTTTCTCTAATTGTTATAATTTTATCATTAAAAAAGGTCATGAAGTCATCACTGCTCAGAGCTATAGGAATAGATGGCTCAATAGAGCTGTGACTATCTGTCAGCCTGGCTACAGTGCTGAAAAGAAACCTTGGGTTGTTCTTATTTTCTTCTATTAGTATTGAGTAATAGTCTGATCTGGCATTTCTGAGGGCCCTCCTATAATTTTTCAGACTGTCTTGCCAATCCACACGAGATTCTTCCAGTTTGGTGGAACGCCATTTACTTTCAAGTTTTCGTGAGATTTGTTTTAATTTGCGAGTTTGGGAGTTATACCAAGGTGCTAGTTTCCTTTCCTTCATCATCTTCTTTTTGAGAGGAGCAACCGAGTCTAAAGTAGTCCGTAGGCAGGCCGTAGCAGCGTCTACAAAGTTATCAAGTTGGGAGGGACTAGAGTTAACGTAACAGTCCTCTGTTATATTAAGGCATGACATTGAGTTAAGTGCTGTTGGAATAGCTTCCTTAAATTTAGCTATAGCACTGTCAGATAAGCATCTAGTGTAGAAACTTTTATTTAATTTCGTATAGTCTGGTAGTAGGAATTCGAAAGTTATTAAAAAATGGTCTGATAATAAAGGATTCTGCGGAAATACTATTAAATCGTCAATTTTGATGCCATATTCTAGCACAAGGTCGAGGGTGTGGTTAAAACAGTGCGTGGCCTTATGCACCCTCTGACTGAAACCAATAGAATCTAGCAGTGAATTGAAAGCAGTACTAAGGCTATTGCTCTCAATGTCCACATGGATATTAAAAACACCTACAATAAGTACTTTGTCTGATTGAAGGACTACGCATGATAAAAACTCTGAGAATTCAGATAAAAACTCAGAATATGGACCTGGTGCTCGGTAAACAACAACGAATATAATTGGCTGTACTGTTTTCCATGTTGGGTGTTGAAGATTAAGAACAAGGCTTTCAAACGAGTTATAATTTAGTTTAGGTTTAGGATTAATTAACAGGCTTGAGTCAAATATGGCTGCAACTCCCCCTCCTCGGCCTGAGCCTCGTGGAATTTGGGTATTATTATGACTGGGAGGAGTGGCTTCGTTTAAACTAACATATTCGTCATGGCCCAGCCAGGTTTCGGTGAGGCAGAATAAATCAATGTGGTTATCTGATATCAATTCGTTTACCAATAATGCTTTCGATGACAGAGATCTAATATTTAATAGTCCACATTTGATTTTCCTATTCTGTTCTGTCGTTGCAGTGGTTGTTTTAATTCCAATTAGGTTGTTTAGTATAGCACCTCTTTTGTTAGCGTTTGGTTTAAACGGTCTCAGTCGGGGGACAGACACGGTGGTTATGGGATTATGAATGGGTGATTGCTCTGAAGGGAGCACAGAGGGGCGTGTAGCGCTGTATCTCTGATTATTGACTTTGGGAGAGTGTGTCTGGTCAGTGTGCTTGTGGGAGTGTTTACGGGATGTAAACAGTCAATCAGAGGTCTGGGTATGCAGGGCGTGGTGCAAATTTCCACGTAGCATCTGGCTTCCGCGTGTATTGGGATGAATCCCATCCCTGCTGAACAGGGAGCCACGTTCCCAAAACAGATTGAAGTTGTCAATAAAACCTATCCTGTGAATACTGCATGTGAGCTGGAGCCAGGTGTTAAGGGAGAGTAGTCTACTAAAGAGGCCTGATCCGCGACCTAGAGATGGAAGTGGGCCCGAAATAAAAACCGACTTCCCAGTGCTTTTTAAAGCCTCAATGAGAGTGGTAAAGTCAATGTATTATTTACTTTAGTATATATTTGTAAAAATGACAGATACCCCCATTTAGTGTATGTGTTATGTGAGTATAAAGGCGCCGTTGGTACAGTGAATATAAACTTTCCACTGAAGAACAGCCGATGGAAATATTGTTATTTGGAGATAACGTTACTGATATTGTGATTTAGTATTATATTATATTAAGTATTGTATATTGTTCCAACTAGTGCAGTTAGGCGTCTGGATGAATGTTGGAGTAAACCAACCAGCCAACGGTCTCATTGTTTTTTTAAAGATTATTTTTTTGGGGCTTTTCCCTTTATTATAGTGAAAGAGGATAGATATGAAAGGGGGAGAGAGATGGGGGGGCGACACGCAGCAAAGGGCAGCAGGTCAGATTTGAACCGGCGCCGCTGCAGGACTCAGCCAACATGCTGCTCTTACTGGGTGAGCTAGAGGCCCCCCCCCCCCGGTCTCATTGTTTTTAAATGAATTCAGGACAAACATCTTTAAACACCCTGGAGTCTGTGTGTACTCTCAAAACGCCATCCTCTGTTATAATCAAAACATACTTTAGATTTAAAAACAACTCTATTATATTTGTTATTACATGTTAACTGTCAGAAGTTCCATTTATTATTTCCTATATTTGGTAATGCTGCGCCTCTCTGGCCGTTCAGTGGCGGTTCTAGACCATTTCAAATGGAGGGGCCAGGCTGGGGTCACATGTGATTTCAGGGGAACCAAATACATTAATCCCCCCATAGGTTTGGTTCTCCAAAGACTGATAAACATATAACAATAAACACAAGAATACTCAATCTGTGTTAACCTACATTTCATATATCACTGCACATCAATAATATCCCTTTTTTGGGGATAAAGATGTATTAAAGTATTTGCCACAGTTAGGGGGGCCAGAGGGGGGGTTGAGGCTTAATATAACGGGGGGACCCTTGCCCCCCCCTCTAGAACCGCCACTGCTCTTGTTTCCTGTTTAAAGTTTACTTTCACTTTCCAGATTTAGTGTCGCAGCTTTTTCTCTCCGTGTGAAGCTCCAGCTGAAGGTAATTTAACTCTAATGTCTGTAACGTTTGACTCGTGAACTCCAGCTGTGGTTAGTTTAGTTTAAGAGCAGAAAGCTGCAGAGAAACCAACACAACTGGACTTGGGATGAATTAAAACTGGAGTCTTATTCACAAAGATCCACCGCCATGTTGTGTGGGTATCTGGCCGAGTTACTGTCTTATAGATCCTTTATTTCTGTCTTATAGATCCTTTATTTCTGTCTTATAGATCCTGTGTGTGTGTGTGTGTGTGTGTGTGTGTGTGTGTGTGTGTGTGTGTGTGTGTGTGTGTGAGAAACTGTAAGTTGCTGTTTGGTACTTTAACACCACGTTAGTCTTTGGTCTCTTCAGGGTTAGTTTCTGGCTCTGTAAAGTTAAATATAATGTTTCTACTTCTCTTCTTATTTCCTGAGAAAGTTTGGACGACTCTTGTGTTGAAGATAAATCTCCATGTTGTAACATGAACTACTACAGAGGAGGTTTTAAATACTTTGCCAGGTGTTTATACGTCTGTCTGTCACAACCGTGAGGCTGCAGTCAGGAAACTTTACAGCTGTGTAGCTGAGATCTAAATGAAGGCTGAGTTGAAGACGGGGGGGTCTGAGCAAGGGGGGAGGAAGTAGGAGGGGAGGAAGTAGGGGGGAGGAGTAGGAGGGCCAACTTTAAGCCCCTGGCCTGATTCTGCCGGTGTGAATCCATCATAAGATGGCCTCTAGTTATTTCCTTTCTCCTGCTGTCAGAAAACAAACCGTCGTCTCCACCAGCGTAAAGTCAGACACAACAGGACTCTACTGTTTCCTCTGGGACCTTTCAGAATAAAATGTAGAGACCTAAATGCCTCTGTCACTGTTGTAGTGATGTGTGGAGGAGGAGAAGTGTCTTCATGTCCTTAATTTTTATGAACCAGACAGGAATGTTCTGTACAAAGATGACATTAGTCCTGGAGTCTTTCCAATGTTCCTGTTCTCCCACAAAGATAATGAATGACAGAGCAGGATGAGCAGAGAGCAGAAATCATTCAGTGAAGAGATTCAGACTTTATTTCCTGCTTGATTGCTTCTAGTTTCTCCAGCATATTGAAATTCTGTGCAATTTCATTACTTCACACCAGTGGTGTAGTGGATTCACCAATTAGAGAGATTCAGAGTCGAGTCTCGAGTCCCCAGTGTTCGAGTCTGAGTTGAGTCATCAAGGTTGAGTCTGTGTTATATTTCAAGACTACATTTCTCCACTATGACACCTTTAAAGAGTTGAGATAATTATAAAGGAGTGTCTACATTAAACAAAAATGACACCACTGTTATTTTTCCTCTGGGACCTTTCAGAATAAAATGTAGAGACCTAAATGCCTCTGTTACTGTTGTAGTGATGTGTGGAGGAGGAGGAGTGTCTTCATGTCCTTAATTTTATAAACAGGACAGGAATGTTCTGGTCAAAGACGACATTAGTCCTGGGGCCTCATTTAAAAAAACCTGTTAAGCAAGAAAAAGTTGCGTAAAGCAGGGTGAAATTTGCTGTCGCAACATTCCTCGCTAAAGTTGGGATTCATAAAGATTTTCCATGCGTAAAAATGTGTCCAGTTTTCCGCAACCTTTTGACCATGCGTGTGATCGTACGTAATGCTCCCAAGGTTTTGTAGAACTCCGATGGTACCCCCGTTTTCTGAACCCATCCCAGTTTTTGTTTTCCTGAACCCAACAATCCCGTTCTTTCCAAGCCGACCCAGAGCCGGTCGCGGCGCCCGGCTGCTATTTATTATTTCTTCTTTAACTCATCGGCCTTGGCTCATTGTCTGTGAAGAACCAGCCCAGTCTCACGGCAGTTTGTGTAAATGTCACGTTATTTGTATCTATTGATTGATTCACGGGGACGTTTTTCTCGTTTTTTACGTGTAAATGTCACGTTATTTTCTCGGGGAAAGGACGGTGGGAGACGGCTGGGAAACGGCCGAAAATGACGCTCCATAAGCCGGGAGGCGGCCCACTGGGGACGCGCCACAATAAACGCCGGGAGACGGCTGGGATACGCCCGAAAATGATGCTCTAAAAGTTGGGACACGGCCGCAAGGCGGCCCGCTGGGGACGAGCTACAATAACGGGATGGGGAAAGGGTGCCTTACGCGCCGGGAGACGGCCGATGGGGACGGGGGACGTGCCACAATAACACACGGGACAAAACACCACGCGATCCCCGGGAAACAAAGGCCCACACGCCAGACGCGATCCCCGATCGCCCAGGTGAAAGTCCTGTGTTGTTTGACCCATCCATCACCCCGACCAACCTCCCTACGTGGATTTTCCTCTTTTTATACTACTCCGTAACATTTTCGTGTTGTGACACGAAAAAAACGAGAAAAACGTCCCCGTGAACACGAATCAATAGATTCAAATAACGTGACATTTACACGAACTGCCGTGAGACCGGGCTGGAAGAACATAAAAAATAACTTATTTTCAATGACTGTACACGGTACCCCCCCCCCCCCCCCTACACATAACTATTACATATGAGGTGTTCAGGTCTACTGGACCCCAGTGTAATAACTGTAGGTGCTATGAAACTTAACTGTGTCCTCCTCCTAACTGGGCCTGCTGTGTCTGTATGTGTGTGTGTGTGTGTGTGTGTGTGTGTCTTTGCGTCCCTATGATAGTCTCTGCGTCTGTCTGTGTGTGTGTGTGTGTGTGTGTGTGTGTGTGTGTGTGTGTATTTCTGTGTATGTGTGTGTGTGTGTGTGTGTGTGTGTATTTCTGTGTATGTGTGTGTGTGTGTGTGTGCGTCTGTATGTGTCTGTGTGTGTGTGTGTGTGTGTGTGTGTGTGTGTGCGTCTGTATGTGTCTGTGTGTATGTGTGTGTGTGTGTGTGTGTGTGTGTGTGTGTATTTCTGTGTATGTGTGTGTGTGTGTGTGTGTGTGTGTGTGTGTGTGTGTGTGTCTGTGTGTGTGTGTGTGTGTGTGTGTGTGTGTGTGTGTATTTCTGTGTATGTGTGTGTGTGTGTGTGTGTGTGTGCATCTGTATGTGTGTGTGTGTGTGTGTGTGTGTGTGTGTGTATTTCTGTGTATGTGTGTGTGTGTGTGTGTGTGTGCGTCTGTATGTGTCTGTGTATGTGTGTGTGTGTGTGTGTGTGTGTGTGTGTGTGTGTGTGTGTGAACCTGCTATTCCCACACAAAGTTATAAATTGTTACATTTCAATCACTTTCACCTGTTCTGATTAAGTTCTAAGAAATAAGCACCAATAATGATCAAAAATCTTTTTTCTATTTTTTACCTTTTTATATTTGAATTTCCTTGTTTTCTCACAAAAAACGAAAATGATCATATGATCATTAATGTGATCTCACAGGGGTAAATGGCAAATATGAACCATAAATGATGTAAATATCATTGGTAATTGAGCTAAATCTGTTAAGTATTAAGGCTGTGTAACAAACATATGAACACCACACAAGGGTTAAGGCCTCCAAACAGGATTTAGTTTGGATGTTCTACCTCTGTTAGGAGCACCTCCATCTCACAATCACTGAATCAGGTTTTTTCCCCATTTTTCTGTTTCATGATTGGTCATCAAGGCCTTCTATACAAGGCTGCTTTGTTCATTGATTGATTAACATGGACCTTATTAGGACAAATATGGGATGATCTTGGGAGGGGCGTGAGGCTCGTGCACGACCGCATGAGGTAACGCACGTCCATATTTATAACAATATGGGAGGACCGCATAAGTCATATCCGCAAGGTGTTATAAACCAGAATTTTGTTCTTGTGTACTAAAATTCTGACTTTTGGCGCACAAAATCTTTCAGAGTAGAATCTACGCACAGTTTTATAACTGAGGCCCCAAGATAAAATGACAGGAGGATGCCCAGGACAGAAAGGTGAGATTGATTGTCATAATGGAGTCTTGTCTCCAATAGAGGACAGAAAGATGACATTAGTCCTGGAGTCTTTCCAATGTTCCTGTTCTCCCAGAAAGATAATGAATGACAGAGCAGGATGAGCAGAGAGCAGAAATCATTCAGTGAAGAGATTCAGACTTTATTTCCTGCTTGATAGCTTCTAGTTTCTCCAGCAGCTTCTGTTTCTGGAGATTAAAAAGTGGTCTTCCTCTCTTTCTAACAGGACCCATCAGAGACCAGACCCTGCTGAACCTGAACCTGAACTTGATCCTGAACCTGAACCTGAACCCAGCTGTGTGTCCATGAAGAGTAACCGGTCCATGGAGCCACCGCTACTTTAAAAAAAGACCTGTAAGGGAGAGGAGAATAGAAATGGAGGAGAGGCTACCTGAAATGGAGGAGAGAGGATTGATGGAGAGACTTGAATGGCAGAAGGAGAGAATTGCAATGGAAAGGGAAATTGAAATGTTAAGAAGAAGATTGAGGTGAGTTGTGAACATCCAGCAAACTGGAACGAGTTTCATTGGATGGAACTACGTCCCGTCTGGGTTGTTTTTTGTTTTTTTTGTAATTTTGTGGAAAGAAATTATTGTAGTTGATGACTGAAATGAGAATATTTTTGTAAAATAATTTCCTGTCTTACTCAAAATATCTTTCTGTTTAGACAACATTTTAAAATATTATATTTAGATTTTTTTAAATTCTGATTTCAAAAGATATTTTCATAGAGTTTTGGACAGAAAGTAAAGCATTATTGGCATTTAATTGTTAATAATTAGGCCTACAGACATATTCATATTAATATTATATTTTATGCACGGAGACTTTAACTGAGCATGTGAC
Source organism: Sander lucioperca (assembly GCF_008315115.2). Lineage (NCBI taxonomy): Eukaryota > Metazoa > Chordata > Actinopteri > Perciformes > Percidae > Sander > Sander lucioperca. Next base: position 29,538,393 of record NC_050177.1, on the reverse strand, counting down.
CCTGAATAAATGTGTTTTTCTATCAGGACCCAGAAGAGACCAGAGTCTCCTGGACCTGAACCTGAACCTGGACCTGAACCTGAACCTGGACCTGGACCTGAACCTGAACCTGAACCTGAACCTGAACCCAGCTGTGTGTCCTTTAAGAGCGACCGGTCACAGGGACGCTTTATTGACTTTAAAGGAGAGCAACCCTCTGCTGAAAAGAGGTAAGCTGTTAATATTATAATATTACTGAATCATGTTTTAACTTTTATGTATCCAGAGAAGTTTTTGGAGTTTATTTTCAGCATCTTTCTTCTTCATCCATTTATATTCTCACATCTGAAAGTTGTCCAGTTAAACCAGTCTTCATCTCTTGACTTTAGGTAAATATTGGATCTGGTTTGGTCCAATATATTCTCTGGTGTTTTAACTTTTTAACCCAGTTTTTTGTATAGTTTATTGAACTTCTTTGTGTTAATCTTGTTTTAGTTGCTGCTTGTGTCTCCAGCAGTTTTTGTTTCTGAATAATAAAAAGTGAATTTCCATCCCTGTTGGTCTTACTCTCTGTGTAACAGGATCCATCAAAGACCAGACTCTGCTGAACCTGAACCCAGCTGTGTGTCCTTCAAGAGTGAGCGGTCACATGATCACTTTATTGACTTTAAAGGTCAACAACCCTCTGCTGAAAAGATGTAAGCTGTTAATAATATTATAATATTGCTGATTCATGTTTCAACTTGTATGTATCCAGAGAAGTTTTGACATTTATTTTCAGCATATTTCTTCTTCACATATATTTATACTCTCCATCTGAAAGCTGTCCAGTGAGACCAGTCTTCAACTGTAGATCTCAATGTAATATTGGACCTGGTTTGGTCCAATATCATCTGGTGTTTTAGCCCCATTAAAAAGCATTTTAAATCTCCCATAGCCATAGGGTAGGATAAAAATCATGAATGGCTAAATTCTTCCCAAATATTCTTCTCCAACTGGGAATACCAGGGGGATGGTTGGGATGTTTGTGCCTCAGAGTGCCCCTTCCAGGGTAACTTCATCTGCACATCCCCCCTGGAGAACCAGCGACCCTTGGTAAGTGTTTGTGTCACTGTGTTTGTGTTTCTGCCATTTGAGTCTGAACACTTTCAGGCCAGTTCTCAGTGAGTGGGTTCATGACCAGACCCCCCCCCCCCCCTGATATTTTTACTGTATTCCACCAGAATCAACCATTTTCCCTTTGTAGGCATGAAATTATTGTATTTTTGCCAGTTACATTATGGAGCAGTGTGTGTGTGTGTGTGTGTGTGTGTGTGTGTGTGTGTGTGTGTGTGTGTGTGTGTGTGTGTGTGTGTCTGTCTGTGTGTGTCTGTGTGTGAGAGAGAGTTTGTGTAAATGTAAGCAAGCACTGATCATTTTAGGGGTGAAAAAAGGGCATCTTTTGAAGGATGCATTTCATGTTTTTATTCAAGCACCTCTTCAAAGACACATGAAATGCATCCTTCAAAAGATGCCCTTTTTTCACCCCTAAAATGATCAGTGCTTGCTTACATTTACACAAACTCTTTCTCACACACTGACACGCACACACACACACACACACACACACACACACACACACACACACACACAAACACACACGGCTCCATAATATAACTGGCATAACTACAATCATTCCATGCCTACAAAGGGAAAATGGTTGATTCTGGTGGAATACAGTAAAAATATCAAATATCACCACTTTTGTACAAAATGAAATGCTATGTAAAAAATACAATGCAATCAAATCCGTTTTTTTGCTAATCTTGAACATATCCAAGACTCTAATCTCCACCAAAGCCCCATCTCCATATTATTCATTATATGGAAAAGAAAATCATTTTTTCTGTTTTTTTTTTAATATATATTGAAATACTTCAAATAAATAAACTTGCATTTAAAGGGTTAAAATCCTGAAAATGATTGAATGTTTGGTAGTTTTGAGCAAGGTAGAAGTTGTTTAAGCAGAAAACAATATTGATATCGTAATTTAATAGCAGTTTTTGTGTGCGTGTACATTTTTGCCACGAAGGTGTCCAGAGGGTACAAAATGAATCAATCAAGTATAAAAAAACATGTAAGAGTGAAAAACACTGGATTTAAAAATTTTGACCAAAAAGAAAGGTTCTGACAAAATTGCATGCCATAAGCAGTAACACAGCAAAAATTATCACAAAATGAAAAAAAAAAAAACTTTCTGTTGATTCACAGTGGGATCAGCAGCACCACCAACACTTTCATGTCAGGGGAAACCATCTGATTCAATGTTGTAATCAACACTTTAGTCACAGGAAATTACCTTGTGTTTGTCTCTGTGTGGACAGACATGATGTGAGCTAATTCTTCCTGATTCCTCCACAGAGTGGACCAGGAGAGCTCAGAGGTTCCCAGTGGTCAGTCTGCCCAGCAGCATCAAACACACCTGGACTCCATATTTATGGTCTGTACATGTACAACAACTACTTTTACATCTATTTTGTTCACAATCATCTCCATGCTGCACTTTTCATACCAGTGGGTTGTCAGTCTGTCCAACATGGATCTGATGTTTGCTTCCATGATTTCAGTTTGTGTCATTCATGTAATCTTCTGTTCCAGCTGCTGGAGGAGAACATCGGCACTTTTGTGAAGATTGAGCTGAAGAAGATCCAGAAGCTTCTGAGTCCAGATCACCCAGAATGCTCAGAGAGTCAGAGGGAGGAGGAGAATGAGGATGAAGAGCAGAGGAGCAGCAGAGAGGCATTTCTGAAGATCACACTGCACTTCCTGAGGAGAATGAAGCAGGACGAGCTGGCTGACCGTCTGCAGAGCAGTAAGAGGATTTCTCTAAAGATTTAACTTGCTGGACTAATGGGACATTTACTAATGTTTCCAGAGATGGACCAAAATATGTTCCTCTTCTCTTTACAAAATTACTTAATGAGATTTTTTATTATGTATTCATTCAGGAAGTTCTGCTGGAGTTTGTAAACGTAAACTCAAGACTAACCTAAACAAGAAGTTCCAGTGTGTGTTTGAGGGGATTGCTAAAGCAGGAAACCCAACCCTTCTGAATCAGATGTTCACAGAGATCTACATCATGGAGGGAGGGACTGCAGAGGTCAATGATGAACATGAGGTCAGACAGATTGAAATAGCATCCAGAAAACCAAACAGACCAGAAACAACAATCAGACGAGAAGACATCTTTAAAGCCCCACCTGGAAGAGATGAACCAATCAGAACAGTGATGACTAAGGGAGTGGCTGGCATCGGGAAAACAGTCTTAACACAGAAGTTCACTCTGGACTGGGCTGAAGGCAAAGCCAACCAGGACATCCAGTTCATGTTTCCATTCACCTTCAGAGAGCTGAATGTGCTGAAAGAGAAGAAGTACAGCTTGGTGGAACTTGTTGATCACTTCTTCAGTGAAACCAAAGAAGCAGGAATCTGCAGGTTTAAAGAGTTCCAGGTTGTGTTCATCTTTGACGGTCTGGATGAGTGTCGACTTCCTCTGGACTTCCTCAACACTGAGATCCTGACTGATGTTACAGAGTCCGCCTCAGTGGGTGTGCTGCTGACAAACCTCATCAGGGGGAAACTGCTTCCCTCTGCTCGCCTCTGGATAACCACACGACCTGCAGCAGCCAATCAGATCCCTGCTGAGTGTGTTGACATGGTGACAGAGGTCAGAGGGTTCACTGACCAACAGAAGGAGGAGTACTTCAGGAAGAGATACAGAGACAAGAAGCAGGAAAGCAGAATCATCTCCCACATCAAGACATCACGAAGCCTCCACATCATGTGCCACATCCCAGTCTTCTGCTGGATCACTGCTACAGTTCTGGAGGACGTGTTGAAGACCAGAGAGGGAGGAGAGCTGCCCAAGACCCTGACTGAGATGTACATCCACTTCCTGGTGGTTCAGTCCAAACTGAAGGACATCAAATACGATGGAGGAGCTGGGACCGATTCAAACTGGAATAAAGAGACGAAGAAGATGATTGAGTCTCTGGGAAAACTGGCTTTTGATCAGCTGCAGAAAGGCAACCTGATCTTCTATGAATCAGACCTGACAAAGTGTGGCATCAATATCAGATCAGCTTCAGTGTACTCAGGAGTGTTCACACAGATCTTTAAAGAGGAGAGAGGACTGTACCAAGACAAGGTGTTCTGCTTCATCCATCTGAGTGTTCAGGAGTTTCTGGCTGCTCTTCATGTCCATCTGACATTCATCAACTCTGGAGTCAACCTGCTGTCAGAAGAACAAACAACATCGTGGTGGTCTGAAGTGTTCAGAGACAAATCAACACATTTCTACCAGAGTGCTGTGGACAAGGCCTTACAGAGTCCAAATGGACACCTGGACTTGTTCCTCCGCTTCCTCCTGGGTCTTTCACTGCAGACCAATCAGACTCTCCTACGAGGCATGATGACACACACAGGAAGTAGCTCAGAGACCAATCAGAAAACAGTCAAGTACATCAAGACAAAGATCAGTGAGAATCTGTCTGCAGAGAGAAGCATCAATCTGTTCCACTGTCTGAATGAACTGGATGATCATTCTCTAGTGGAGGAGATCCAACAGTACCTGAGATCAGGAAGTCTCTCCACAGATAAACTGTCTCCTGCTCAGTGGTCAGCTCTGGTCTTCATCTTACTGTCATCAGAAAAAGATCTGGACGTGTTTGACCTGAAGAAATACTCTGCTTCAGAGGAGGCTCTTCTGAGGCTGCTGCCAGTGGTCAAAGCCTCCAACAAAGCTCTGTAAGTGTGATTTATTCATCAATAAATACTCTGATATCTTTCAACAGGAGTTAAATATAAATAACGTGTGTCCTTCCTGTTGTCTCTCCAGACTGAGTGGCTGTAACCTGTCAGAGAGAAGCTGTGAAGCTCTGTCCTCAGTTCTCAGCTCCCAGTCCTCTAGTCTGAGAGAGCTGGACCTGAGTAACAACGAACTGCACGATTCAGGAGGGAAGCTGATCTCTGTTGGACTGAAGAGTCCACACTGCACACTGGAGACTCTCAGGTCAGATCAAGAACAATAATCTTTGAAAAAAACAGTATTGGAAAATACTTTGGAAACATTCAAAAAATGTGAATGTTTCCAAAGTATTTTATTCTGATTCAGAATCACTTCATAAATAATGAAATATGAACTGTGGCTGAGATCCACAAATAGTTTATATTTTAATATTAGGTGACGTTGATTAATGGACGTTTGTTTATTTCTGATTATACAAGAAGTAGATCCGACCAGACAACCTGATTGGTCAGCTAGACATTTAGGACATACTCAAATTAGCATGATAGCACACCCTGTCATGCCAATAATGACATTAAATAAAACCTTCTGGTGTAATACTGCTTAATTCAGTCACGATTAATTATCATGTTTCCAACTTGTTTAGAGTAGAGCAGCAGATATTTAAACATGCTGAGAAGGGATTTCATATACTGTATCACCAAAATTCCAGACTCAACATATAAACACAATCGTTATTTGTCTTCTTCTATAACATTTCTCTAAACTTTAAGCTTTATTCAATTTAAACCGCCCTTCTCATGTCAGGATTTAAAATTTAGCAATTCGGAAATCTTTTAATGTTTCCAAAGAATTTTGTTCTTATTCATAATATGTTGTAAAGCACACATTATGAAATGTGGCTATGGCATTTTTTTTTTTTAATCTTATGTGAATTTGAATACTGGACGTCGTTTTACTCCTCATTCAGTCACAATTAGTTATCATGTTTCCAACTTGTGTAGAAAATGGATTTTATATTCTCTATCACCAAAAGTCCAGACTTAACATTTAAACACAATCGTTATCTGTCTTCTTCATTACCGTCCCTCCAACAAAGCTCTGTAAGTGTGATTTATTCAACATTAAATACTCTACTATCTTTCAACAGGAGTTAAATAAAAATAACTTGTGTCTTTCCTGTTGTCTCTCCAGACTGCGTGGCTGTAACCTGTCAGAGAGAAGCTGTGAAGCTCTGTCCTCAGTTCTCAGCTCCCAGTCCTCTAGTCTGAGAGAGCTGGACCTGAGCAACAACGTACTGCAGGATTCAGGAGGGAAGCTGATCTCTGATGGACTGAAGAGTCCAAACTGCAGACTGGAGACTCTCAGGTCAGATCAAGAACAATAATCTTTGAACAAAATCAGTATTGAAAAATACTTTGGAAACATTCAAAAAATGTGAATGTTTCCAAAGTATTTTATTCTGATTTAGAATCACTTCATGAATAATGAAATTTGAACTGTGGCTGAGATCCTCAAATAATTTATATTTTAATATTATGTGACTTTGATTAATGGACATTTGTTTATTTCTGATTATACAAGAAGTAGATCCGACCAGACAACCTGATTGGTCAGCTAGACATTCAGAACATACTCAAATTAGCATGACAGCACACCCTGTCGTGCCAATAATGACGTTAAATCAAACGTCTCCTGTAACATTGCTTAATTCAGTCACGAGTAATTATCACGTTTCCAAGTTGCTGAAAGTAGAGCAGCAGATAATTAAACATGCAGAGAAGGGATTTCATATACTGTATCACCAAAAGTCCAGACTCAACATATAAACACAATCGTTATTTATCTTCTTCTATGACATTTCTCTAAACTTTAAGCTTTAGTCAATTTAAACCCCCCTTCACATGTCAGGATTTAAAATTTAGCAATTTAGAAATCTCTTCTCCTTATCACTCCTCATTCACTCACAATTAGTTATCATGTTTCCAACTTGTTTAGAATAAGGATTTTACATTATCTATCACCAAAAGTCCAGACTTAACATTTAAACACAATTGTTATCTGTCGTCTTCATATTTCAACAGGAGTTAAATATAAATAACTTGTTTCCTTCCTGTTGTCTCTCCAGACTGAGTGGCTGTAACCTGTCAGAGAGAAGATGTGAAGCTCTGTCCTCAGTTCTCAGCTCCCAGTCCTCTAGTCTGAGAGAGCTGAACTTGAGTAACAACGATCTGCAGGATTCAGGAGGGAAGCTGATCTCTGATGGACTGAAGAGTCCACACTGCACACTGGAGACTCTCAGGTCAGGATTCATTAACCTATTCAACTGATAACCATTTAAAATCTGACTAACTTTAGTTGATAAAACAGCTGCTTTGTGTCTGCTGATACGATACACTTGGTCAGTAGTTAATTCCTAGACTTAGAGTTACTTTCCATGAGGATTTTTCATTGTTAACTTTTGTTGTTAAATAGTTAAATAGAACAGTTGATTTTAAAGGTGTATTCTAAATCTGAACCAAAATGTACCTGGACAACAAACAAACATAAAACTAACACATGGCTCAACGTGTTGACAGAGGGTTCCTGTGTGTTGTTCTGTGTATTTGCAGTCTGTCAGGCTGTCTGATCTCAGAGGAAGGCTGTTCTTCTCTGGCCTCAGCTCTGAGCTCCAACCCCTCCCATCTGAGAGAGCTGGACCTGAGCTACAATCATCCAGGAGAATCAGGAGTGAAGCTACTGTCAGCGGGACTGGAGGATCCAAGCTGGAGACTGGAGACTCTCAGGTACAAACACTGATGAATATAAAAAGGAGATATTTGTGTAGGAAGTTTTAAAGGGGAACATATCCAGGAACTAAATTGATGACTTCCTGTTGTTAACAATTGATGTAGTTTGGACACATCTCTGTATATTAAAGGAACTGTCTGTGGTTCAGTTTCAACTCGACAGACAGTTCCAGGACAGGTTTAGCCTAGCTTAGCACAAATCAATGTGCTTTCTACGCTGTGAGAAGAGTGTGTGGATGAAGCATTACTATTTCAACAGACTAGTTAGCTAGAGGTTTAAAATGTCAGTTGCTGGTGCTGCATGGCTCATGTGATCGATCAGAGACGTATACTGACGTCCAGACCAATTATTTCTCTAAGTTCTTCTTGTGCTGGGAGAGTACCGGCTCTAAGTTCAAAAAGTCCCTCAAAACGCTCTTTCCTAGTCCCTGCGGTGCAAACACAATATATATGTGTGTGTGTGAGAGCGTGTATGTAATGTAATGTTCATGTTCATGTTTCCCAGACAGAGAAAGGTCCACTGTTGCACCAAATGCTTGCTCTTGGGAGAATTGTTGGGTCTCTGTAAATGATAGTGTGGCAGTGGCGCCAGCAGCCGTAATTCTGTACGCACTGTACACTCGATCTGTAGGTCAGAGGTGGGCCGTCAGGGCCAGCAAGGCTTTCTCTGCTGGCAAAGAGATTGTCAGAATCAGAAAATTATATTTTTATAATTGAAGGCCTAAAATAAAGAAAATATGTATTTTCAATATTGTTTACACTGCAAGTTCATTTACATAATTTTTTTAGTGAATGATTTTACTAGCTATTACTGCTTGCTTTATATGTTAAAGATTTGAGCAGTGTCAGTGGCCGCTGTGCCTTTGTGTGTGCATGGTGACATGTGTGTGTTAAGCCCGCACTGTTTGGCTGGAATTTGTGGCGAGGCCTGTTGATCACTGATTGTGTTATATGTGTTTTTGATTTATTTGTGGTCACCGTATGAGTAAATATGACCCAGACGCGTAACTATTGTTAAGCAGGGTATGCGGTGCTTAAGGGCCTGGGCCAATCAGGGGCCCGTGTGACTGGAAGATATTGATTGACAGCCGGGGCCCCCTATCACATTTTCATTACTCGCGACAATCCCAGCAGTCCCACGGGCACTCTGACAGCCAGTGACCAAGCGGGAGTGAGAACGGGTCAAATTAATTTCCTTGTTTTTGATATGAAAACGAGATCGTGGACGAGACACTTGTGTGACTCGAACATTTTACATTTACCAACAAGACGTACAGCAAAAGACCGTCCAAAACATTTCAGACCGTCCTGCCAACCTGTTTACATTTTAACATCAATGTACTACTGTAACGATTTTTCACTATAAAGTCTCTGAAAGCTGCTCCTGTTTCAATCCTGTCGGCTCTTTGCAGCGGCAGGGCTGCTTCGTTCTCCCCGCGATGCGCGCACACACACACACACACACACACACACACACACACACACACACACACAATCACACACGGTGGATGCAGGAAAAACCACAGATGAGACGTACAGGATGACCTGAATTGAGGACAGTTACGCTCGTTATTGTAAGTGCAATGATAAGTTAAAGTCCAATAAGTACTTTATCAAACCGTATGAATGTGTGTCCCAGGCCAGGTTAGGAAATTAACTTACAATGTAAAGATCAACAAGCCACTGACAGTGACAGATATGTTCATATTTGATTCATTCAATAAATTATTATTTTTTGTCTTAAATCCACCAGCCATTTTCATATTATACCAACATTTGCAGCATCCTGAGCCTATTTGGTAATGTTCCTAGGAAATCTCAGCCCAGAGTAATTAATTAATGGTAATAATTATTATTCTCCCCAAAACAAGTTTCCTTTTTATTTTTAAAGAACTACACAAAAGAAATCGCAAGGTTTTTTGCAACTTTCACCGTCTATCTCAACTCCATTGTAACAAACAAACAAACAAAAGACATTGCAACTTTTATCGACATTTTTTACAAAAGCTCCCGTGAAATCAGACATTTTGGGCTGCAACAATCTCAAAAAAGGCCACAAAATCCTGGAGGGACTGCCCTTGTGTGTTTTTTCATGTGTTATGGTGTGCATTCACCAGTGTTTTTTTGTTGTTGTGGTGGCGTAGGCTACTCCTGATTTTGTCAGTCATCTCATCTCTTATATGCTGTGTCTCTATGATCCTATCCTGTCCTATTCATGGTAGCCTACTCGTGGACATTGTGCCGTCATCACGTGCTGTAGTAGTGGGCCCGCCTTGATAATCCTGCTTAAGGGCCCGGTGTTGGCTCGTTACGCCACTGATATGACCGGTTGTGGTGGGTTTGTTTTGGTTTCTTTGGTAATTGCATTCATTTTGACTACATGTGATGCAGCATCCTGTCATACTGCGTGAAAGTGATGCTTCAGTCAGCGTGTGTTCATGTCTCTGCTGTAGTGTATTAGGTGTCTCTAGATGTTGAGCCTTGTGGTAAATCACGTTATTCCACACGGTAATGTCCTAGTGTCATGGTGAGGTTATTCAAAGGTGATTTAATGCTGTAGGATAGTACTGAAGGCCCAGGTGTAAAATACACGGCCCGCCACTGCTGTAGATAAACTGCTGGTTGCTATGGACGCTGCTATCACTGAACCCACGGATCTAGCATGTTGTTGGTATCATATGTGTTTACATGGACATGAATACTCCAGTTATGAGGATTATCCTGTTTTTGATCATATTCAGGATGTGATGTTTAGGCTACATGGCACACAGAGAAATCAGGTTATTCACATAGCTGTTACCATACCATAGTGATATGAGGAAGGATAAGGTTATGTAGACTAGGCTACATAACTGATCGACTGGGAAGAAAAACGATACCGCTCAAATAGGAAGTTGTCTAAAAATTAAACTGTCGGGGCTCAATATCATCTCCCGACGTATGTTTAACTCTGTGAAGTAAAGCAGCTTCTTCATCAATGGGATTGTAGACAAAAGGAAATGCCATGTTTTGAGAAATAAAATGTTTTATAGTCTGCCTAACACGGTTAATAAACCAACATAATTATTTTTATTCATGCCGATAACAAACTGGTCTAAAATGCGCCTGATACAGACTGAATGAATGAATGAGGAAATGAGAGAGGGCTGTGTCAGAGGGAGGAGACTGAGAGAAGAAAACCTGCTCCCGACCAGGTTAGGTTCACAGGCTCAGTTACCATAGTAACTGACTCTGAGGTGAAGTTACCATAGTAACTGACTCTGAGGTGAAGTTACCATAGTAACTGACTCTGAGGTGAAGTTACCATAGTAACTGACTCTGAGGTGAAGTTACCTCTCTTTCTGAAACAGAAAACCCAGAGTTTCCCTCATCACAGGGTTAACAAACTCAGAGTTTTCACTAAACCTGCTTTCTGAAATACCACCCAGCTCTCGTCATGTTGGTTATTTGGTCAAATGTCAGGTGTTTGTGTTTGAATTTGGGGAAATATTTAGTTGGGACTGGCTGCAGTTCTGTGCATTCTGTCAGGAAGTGCAGCTCTGTCTCGACTTTGTCTCTCTTGCACAGCTGGCAGAAGTGCTCCTCTTTGGGGAGCCATGATTGTTTGTAGCGGCCTGTCTCGATGGCCAGGTTGTGCTCACTGAGTCTGTACTTGGTCAATGTAGTTCTTAGTTTGATATCAGTAACTGTGGTCAGGTAGTCTGCCACACTGTCCTCTCTCTTTAGGGACAGATAGCACTGCATTTTGCTTTGTGCTTTTGTTTATGTGTTCAAGTTGGTGATGTAGTTTAGTTTCTGTTGTGTTATAATTTGGTTAACTCTGATTGGTTGGTTCCCAGACTGGTCCTGAGGCAGAACAGGGTCAGGAAGTGAACTGAGCATCAGGACCAGCTGAGTGAGGGGACTCTTCTCTTTGCACAGCTCTTGGTATTGCCGGGCTTTCTGCTGGTAGGAGTGGGGGTCACTGTTTTTTAGATGTAGCCAATATTTGATTGCACGTTTTTGAATTTTGATGAATAATGGGAATTGGCCTAATTCAGCTCTGCAGGCGTTGCTTTTACAGAACTCCAGATGCAGGATTTCAACTGGGTTTGGGCCAAATTCTGGTAGGAAATAGGACCCCACAGCTCACTACCATAGAGGAGAATTGGTTCTATTACAGATTTACATAATTTGGGCCAGGTTCTAATTGTTGTGTATGAGGAGTTAGCTGTTGTGTTAGCATAATTAGCTGCCGACTTAGCAGAGTTAGCTGTTGTGTTAGCCGAGTTAGATATAGTGTTAGCAGAGTTAGCTGTTGTGTTAGCCGAGTTAGATATAGTGTTAGAGGAGTTAGCTGTTGTGTTAGCCGAGTTAGATATAGTGTTAGCAGTGTTAGCTGTTGTGTTAGCAGAATTAGCTGTTGTGTATGAGGAGTTAGCTTTTGTGTTAGCAGAGTTAGCTGTTGTGTTGGCAGAGATAGCTGTTGTGTATGAGGAATTAACTGTTGTGTTAGCAGAGTTAGCTGTCATCTTAGCCTAGATAGCTGTTGTGTTAGCAGAGTTAGCTGTTGTGTATGAGGAGTTAGCTGTTGTGTTAGCATAATTAGCTGTCGTCTTAGCAGAGTTAGCTGTTGTGTTAGCAGAGTTAGTTGTTTTGTTAGCCGAGTTAGATATAGTGTTAGCAGAGTTAGCTATTGTGTTAGAGGAGTTAGCTGTTGTGTTAGCCGAGTTAGATATAGTGTTAGCACAGTTAGCTGTCGTGTTAGCAGAGATAGCTGTTGTGTATGAGGAGTTAGCTGTTGTGTTAGCCATGTTAGATATAGTGTTAGCAGAGTTAGCTATTGTGTTAGCAGAAATAGCTGTTGTGTATGAGGAGTTAGCTGTAGTGTTAGCATAATTAGCTGTTGTGTTAGCAGAGATAGCTGTTGTGTATGAGGAGTCATCTGTAGTGTTAGCATAATTAGCTGTTGTGTTAGCAGAGTTAGCTGTCGTGTTAGCAGAGTTAACTGTTGTGTTAGAGGAGTTAGCTGTTGTGTTAACAGAGTTAGATATAGTGTTAGCACAGTTAGCTGTCGTGTTAGCAGAGATAGCTGTTGTGTATGAGGAGTTAGCTGTTGTGTTAGCCATGTTAGATATAGTGTTAGCAGAGTTAGCTATTGTGTTAGCAGAGATAGCTGTTGTGTATGAGGAGTTAGCTGTAGTGTTAGCATAATTAGCTGTTGTGTTAGCAGAGATAGCTGTTGTGTATGAGGAGTCATCTGTAGTGTTAGCATAATTAGCTGTTGTGTTAGCAGAGTTAGCTGTCGTGTTAGCAGAGTTAACTGTTGTGTTAGAGGAGTTAGCTGTTGTGTTAACAGAGTTAGATATAGTGTTAGCAGAGTTAGCTGTAGTGTTAGCATAATTAGCTGTTGTGTTAGCAGAGATAGCTGTTGTGTATATAATATAATATAAAGCTTTATTGCAGACATAGGTCCATATAACACATAATACAGTATACATAGTATAAAAAGGAGATACAAAAATACATACAAAATTGCATATGAGCCTATAGGACAGGGGTATTCAACTACATTTTAAAAAGGTCCAGTTAGAGAAAATGTTTTGAAGCAAAGGTCCGGAAGATCATAATGTCTAACAATTTAGTGTTATATATATTTAAGTAGCCTAGTAGTTGTATCAACATCTGAATGTAATCAATGACCGTCAAATCAAATTAATTCAGTACAAAACAGAAACTTGTTGACAATATTTATTGTCACGTAACATAGAACTGAACATATATGTATGACTGTAGATATGTATAAAGTTCTCTCATTAACTAAATAAAACTGCATTTACAAATAAGAGAAAATAAATAAAATAAAAAAGTGCTTAACTTCGGAAAAATAATATAAAGGGAGGAAAAGTTTGAATTTTTCCTTTTCTGTTTCACATCTTGACTCAACAGTCTCAACCAATTTTACAAATAACAAATCTCAACAGATCTTAACAATTGAACAGTTTTAGAGTATCACTTTCTTCCCCTCAGATCCCACTCCCTCATGTTTTTGCTCAGTGAGAGAATTGAGCTTTAGCCTGTCTTGCCAGGATTTTAAACCTGGGCTTGAATGGAGTCAGGGCCATTCTCATACACATGTGAAGGTGCTCATTGGTGAGCCTGGAACGATATTTAGTTTTAATTATGTTCATTGTGGAGAAAGCTGCCTCGCAGCTGTACGTGGAGCCAAACATGGTCAAGATGTATAGGGCTACTTTCCTCAGACCTGGGAAAGCAGTCTCAGGGACCATTTGGAGCCAGAAAGTGGAAGGGTCAGTTCTTACAAACTGCTCTTTCAGGGCCACATCTGCTTGGAGATCAACCAATTGCATCTGGAGAGACCCAGCATTTACCCATTTAAAGTGCTGTGTGACTTCCTTTGAGAACCATCTGTGATCAGAAATGGGTTCTGAATGAACATGGTGAGCTGCTCTCCAAAGCTGAAGCTGTCAAAACGGTTGCTGAAGTTTACAATCAGCTTATCAATAAAATAGAAGAAAACAAAAGATGACAAATCTCTCTGTCCCTGAACCTGTTCCTGCACTGCTGGGAAGTGTACACAGTCTCCCTGCAGGTCTTCCTTCAACACTTCAAGTTCCCTCTGAAAGGAGCGAACAGCTGTCATCAGTTCACAAATTGAATTGTCCTTGCCCTGTAGCCTCAAATTCAATTCATTCAGATGTGACGTGATATCAACCAAAAAGGCCACATTATCCATCCATTTCTCATTTTCTAAAAAGAGAGAAAACTGTGTTGCCTTCTGACTGCTTAGCTCTGCCAAAAAAGATGCTAATTCCCTCCTGATGGACCAAAAGCGCTCTAGCACCCTGCCTTTGCTGAGCCATCTCACATTGTTGTGCAGCAAAAAGATCATCAGCATTGGCATCAACTTCTCTGAGGAATTCCCTAAGCATGCGATGCTGGTAGGAAGAGGATGCCCTGAGAAAATTTATCATTTTCATCATTGTATTCATCACCTCAGCATGCTCATCTGACAGGGAGGCACAGAGGACAGATTGATGAATGATGCAATGGTAAGATAACAGCTCAGGATTGTCCCCTTTCAGTCTTGCTACAGCTCCTTTTTCTTTCCCTATCATAGAAGGGGCTCCATCTGTGGTTAGTGAAACCACTTGTTTTGGCTCTATTCCTCTTTTTGTTAAAATCTCCTTAATGGCCAGGTAGATATCCTCTCCTCTTGTACTGGTCTGAAGGGAGTGACACCTAACATGTCTTCACAGAATGTTTTCTGGTCTGTGTTGAAAAACCTGGCATACACTACCAGCTGAGCATTGTCACATATGTCAGTGGACTCATCCACAGCTAAGCCTACACATGGTGCCTTATGCATGGCTTCATCTAGCTGGGTTAGCACATCCTGAGTTAATATTTCACTTTTCTTTGTGGCAGATGATGCTGACATGGGAATTTGCTTTATTTTATCACAAAGCTCATTTTTTTGTTTTCCCTCAAGTAGTGTTTCAGCTACTGCACTCATGCATTCTTTGACAACCCCTCCATCTGTAAATGGCTTTTTGTGTTTACCCAAAATCCAAGAAACTCTGAGGGAACAGTCAAGAGCACGTTGTTGGGCAGTGAATGTGTGACTCAGGATCCTGGTGGACTGGTCATATTGGCCTCTGAGACTACCTATTTTCTGTGATCTCAATTCAGATTTGAGTGGGTATGTTTGTTCAAAACCTTTATGTTTTGTCTCATAATGGCGTTTCACATCGCAACTTTTAATAAGTGCCACGGTTTCTGCACATATGAGACACACTGGTTTAGTGCTGCCATTGGGAAGTATGAACAGAAATGAGTCTGTCCATTCTGGATTAAATGCTCTGTTTTCACTGTCCACTTTTCTTTTTTTGGAGAGTGCCATTTGTTCCTTATTTTTCTGTTACCCTTTCACCAGTGGTGTAGTGGTCCCTGGAGAAGTGGGTATACTCTCAGTTTTCACCTTTTTTTTTTTTTTTTTTTTTTAAAGTAGTCCAGAAAAAAGCCCTGTTTTAGAAACAGTGACATGTAAGACCATGATTTAGTTTACCCAAAAATCTGTCATTTCTACTTGCTCACTATTATAAAATGATCATGACTTGATTAGGAGCAGTTTGTAGTTACTACTGGTCACACAAGCAGCCTGGATGAATGTAAAATGTATTTATCATGAGGCAAACATGCTGTTATCCCTTCTCCTCTAAATGTGCAGTCATATTGCCACTGGCAATTTGCCAGTAGTTTAAAATAATGATTGATTTGGAAACCACCTTAAAACTTACCTCAGAATTATGTCTTCCATCAACTGGGGTGGCACACCGCCGCTTGTGTTATTTCTTCTTCTGTTGTTTGGTCTGCTGCCGTTATTGTAGTCAAGTGGCACCGGCACCTGAGGTTTTTTTTTGTTTTTTTTCACTGGCACCTGAGGTATTAGCGATATTTTCTTCGGCATGACCCGCCCTACTCTGCCTCTGATTGGCTCATCAGTCCTCATGCCTAAAGTTAACCAATCTAATCAGTGAAAGCAGCGAGTACCAGCCAATTAGAGGCAGAGGAGGGTGGGTCATGGCTTCACTATCCTTGAGGAAAAAATGGGTAATCTGGCTCACAGATATTACTGAATGGTGCGCATCAGGGGGGATTTAGAAGTGGGTATACGCAATGCTGACTGAAAAATAAGTAGGTATACGCCGTATACCAGCGTATACCCTGGACTACACCACTGCCTTTCACCGTCTCACTCGTCTGTTTCGCTCCCTTTCATCGTCTCACTCGTCTGTATCTCTCCCTTTCATCGTCTCACTCGTCTGTATCTCTCCCTTTCATCGTCTCACTCGTCTGTATCTCTCCGTTCGTCTGTTTCGCTCCCTTTGTCCGTCTCACTCGTCTGTTTCGCTCCCTTTGTCCGTCTCACTCGTCTGTATCTCTCCCTTTCTCCGTCTCACTCGTCTGTATCTCTCCCTTTCTCTTCTCCGTCTCACTCGTCTGTATCTCTCCGTTCGTCTGTTTCACTCCCTTTCTCCGTCTCACTCGTCTGTATCTCTCCGTTCGTCTGTATCTCTCCCTTTCTCCGTCTCACTCGTCTGTATCTCTCCCTTTCTCCGTCTCATTCATCTGTATCTCTCCCTTTCTCTTCTCCGTCTCACTCGTCTGTATCTCTCCCTTTCTCCGTCTCACTCGTCTGTATCTCTCCCTTTCTCCGTCTCATTCGTCTGTTTTTGCTCCCTTTGTTTTCTACATGTATCACTATGTTTTTAATCCAACTTTCTTTTCCTGTGTAACTTGCTTCTAACTCTCATCTGTCTGCAGTAGAGTCCCAATGTTTCCCGCCCGGAATGCAAAGACTTCATTGGCTGAGTGGTATCACGTGGGATGGCTTAACTCACATGCAATTGGTCTGTGTGTTTCCTCATCCACTAAACCACTACCGTAAAGACTACAAAAGCTGCGCATATTAAAATAGAATCGCCCCGTCAGGTTTTAATTCATAATCTTTTGTTTTGGTCCGGGTCCGTATGGGACGGCTTCTAGGTCCGGATCCGGACCGCGGTCCGCCTGTTAGTGACCTGTGCTATACACATATAATGTTACTTAGGTCTGACGGTTGTTCTGTGTAAAGTCGGCTACAAAAGCTAATATTGATTCAACGTCTGTCAAGGAAAACATTGTAAAATTACTTTTAATCTTACAGAAATGAAGAGGAAAGGTAGCATATGTAGTTTTTTCTCACCAAAGAGAAAGGCGAGAGAAATAGAAAATGAACAACTGAGCAAGGTAGACGGAGAAGATGGAAGGAGAGAGAAAAGAGGTGGAAGGAGAGAGAGAAGATGAAGATGAGGTGGAGAGAAGAGGGCAACAGAAAGGTGACAGAGAGAGAATACAAGGCCAAGGCGACCAGGGACAGGAGGAGGTGGAGAACACCACAGCGGTGAAGAGATGGAGGGAGAGCATCACCAAGATGAGGAGGGAGAAAGAGAGAGACGAGATACCGTGCAGGGCTCAGACAGTGAAAGGGAAAGCAGAGAGCTGGGCCATCACCAACCATCTCCAGTCCAGCTGGTCCACATGGTACGGAAACTGTTGCTGCATATATACTAAGTTACATATGAAGAAGAACAACAAATGACAAAGACGGACATTTTTATAACATTTAAGAGACATTGCTTAGACATCAAATAAATATAAAAATTCATGAAAGTGTGATGAGATGGGGAGATGAGTTTTTATATTTTGTGTAGAATGTATTTTAGATCTATTGCTCAGATTAAATAAAAACATTAAACAAATGAACCTAAAATAGTCTCCCAGGCTAACATGTTAGTGTGTGTTAACACAGTCTGATGGTTATAACTAATCAATGACAGTTCCTCATCTTGTACACATGCTGCCTGCAGCGCTGCCTCTCTCACACAGTCCACAACTGTTGGCTTCCCCTCTCACACATCTGCCACTCATCACCTGGGTCTTACCTTAATGCCTTTCCTGTGATAATGCCCCTTACTTCTATCATACTTCTATCTCCTATTAAGTGAGATCTCATCGTATGGTCACTTCTTCCTAATATCAACTGTTCCACATCAAACCTCAGATGCAGGACATTGATTGGATGAGATTACGTTTGTCTGTCTGAGTTTGTAAATGGCAGCCTGTTCCCTTTTGTAGTGTGTCCAGACTATTTCTCATCAAACTGTGATTAAATTCAGTATATATACGTCTGCCATATGTTGCCACCCCTCAAAAATTCCTGCCCCCCTCTCGCCACCCCATAAATATTTTTCTAGATCCGCCTCTGCTCCCAAATTACTCCCAACCATCACTTTAACATCTGATTTATTTTAATTTAGTAGGTTTATCTCAGTTTAAACTATTTATTTGTTATTTCTGTAGAGCTTCAATCAAACATGTCTACTCTTCTTCTTCTCTCTCTCTCTCTGTCTCCCTCTCTCTCTCCCTCTGTCTCTCTCTGTCTCTCTCTCTCTCTCTGTCTCTCTCTCTCTCTCTCTCTCTCTGTCTCTCTCTCTCTGTCTCTCTCTCTCTCTCTCTCTGTCTCTCTCTCTCTCTCTCTCCCTCTCTCTCTCTCTCTGTCTCTCTCTCTCTCTGTCTCTCTCTCTCTCTCTGTCTCTGTCTCTCTCTCTCTCTGTCTCTCTCTCTCTCTGTCTCTCTCTCTCTCTCTCTCTCTGTCTCTCTCTCTCTCTCTCTCTCTCCCTCTCTCTCTCTCTCTCTCTCTCTGTCTCTCTCTCTCTCTGTCTCTCTCTCTCTCTGTCTCTCGCTCTACCTCTCTCTACCTCTCTCTCTCTTTCCTCCTTTCAGGGTGGAGCCTGCTGGAGTCAGATATTTGACACCAGGTCCATGGAGATGTAAGTCTGTTTTTAATTTCATTCATCAAACTGTGACATCACTCATTCAGCCCTCTGATGTCATCATCTACGTGCTGATTGGTTAATAACTGCAGCTGTGTTGTGTCTCCTTCTCTCCGTCAGATTCCTGTGAACTCACACTGGACACAAACACAGTGAACAGAAAACTCAAACTGTCTGACAACAACAGGAAGGTGACATTAGTGGAGGAGGATCAGTCATATCCTGATCATCCAGAGAGGTTTGACTGCTGGTATCAGCTGCTGTGTAGAGATGGTCTGACTGGTCGCTGTTACTGGGAGGTTGAGAGGAGAGGAGAGGTTGAGATATCAGTGAGTTACAGAGGAATCAGGAGGAGAGGAGGCAGTGATGACTGTGTGTTTGGATGGAATGATCAGTCCTGGAGTCTGTTCTGCTCTGATGGTCGTTACTCTGTCCGTCACAATAAGAGAGAAACATCCATCTCCTCCTCCTCTGTCTCTAACAGAGTAGCAGTGTATGTGGACTGTCCTGCTGGCTCTCTGTCCTTCTACACAGTCTCCTCTGACTCACTGATCCTCCTCCACACCTTCAACACCACATTCACTCAGACTCTCTATCCTGGGTTCAGGATCTGGACTCCTGGTTCCTCAGTGTCTCTGAGTCCTGTGTAGGACGGAGAGTCTCCTCCTGTTTCTCACTGCTGATCAGTTGAGTCTGTACAGGATCACACTTACAGAAATATTTCAGGTTATTGTTATGAACTAATGAATGAACTTTGTATGAAATAATTCAGAATGATTGAACAGATTCCTCGTGAACATTGTAAACTTCTTCCACTTCCAGTCCTTTAAAGATGGAAGCTGTGATCATGAAATTGTAGAAATGCCGTTGACTTGTGTCATGTTTAGTTTTGAGTTCTGTCTCTTTTCACAATAAAAGCATAAAGTTACTGTGAGAGTGTTTGTGGTCTTTCTGTTTAACTTTAGTCTAGTGCTTAGCTCTGTTAAACATCTGTAACGTTATCTCACCTGATGGGTTTTATCCAGTAAAGTGTTTTCATCATCGCCAGTACGACACACACACACACACACACACAAACACACACACACACACACACACACAAACACACACACACACACACACACACACACACAGCAAGCAGACTGAAAGTGAAGTGTACTGAGACTCTGAGGACCAATCAGTCAGGAGTTTGAGTTATTTTATCAAGTGCTATTTCCAACAGTAGTTACACATTACAGGAGATAAAGTCACTGTGTTTCTATGGCAACAGCAACCGTTGAGACGACAGCTCCCCCCCGGTGGCCGTGAGACATTACTGCTTAAATATTACCTACAGGATTAGACTTTAGTGGAAGATGCACTTGTTTTGTGTATGATTTACGTGAATTACCTTTAAAACTGTTTACAATGTTAATGGAGGAGAACACTTTACCCACCAGACTCCATGTAAATAATCAGGACTTTTAGCGTGTATAGAGCCAGCATATCTCCACATGTAAATAGGTGAATTAAGAGTTTATTTCAACCAAACCAGAGTGGTGATTGTTGGAACAGTGGAAAGATGAACCAAGACGGGTTTTTATAGTTTTATTTAGTTTCTGTCCACTTTGAATGAAGTGTGTCTTATGATGATAAAAGTCCTGATTATTTACATGGAGTCTGGTGGAGTTTGGTGATGGAGATTTCGTGGCTATTTCATGTTAAACTAAAAGGATCTTCCTCTTTAACTAAAAGGTCTATCTCTGTAGGGATCCTTTCGTAATGTTGTCAGACTCTTAGAATAATAATCTGAGTCTGTCAGCGGCAACGTTTTGATACTACCAAAAACATAAGGCTTCAGCTTCTGTCAGGGGGCCGAATGTTTGTCGCCAGAGGGCCCACATTGGCCCACGTGCCCCATGATGAAAACCAGAGGCCTGTACTACGAAGCAAGATTTGGCGTTAACGAGGTAACTTCAGGTTCAACCCAGCGTTTTCTGACACGAAGGTGGATCACTTGTTACCGGGTTCAATCGCCGTGGTAACTTATGCTGAACACCTAACCTGGTCAGGAGCAGGTTATGTTGGAGATTAGAGATCAACCGGTGTTAAAGCACCGCCTACTGACCAATCAATACTCTACTGATAACGGAGTCACCGTTCTTAGAAGATCAGCTGGAGCTCGGGGACGGAGAGAGAGAGAGAGAGAGAGAGAGAGAGAGAGAGAGAGAGAGAGAGAGAGAGAGAGAGAGAGAGAGAGAGAGAGAGAGAGAGAGAGAGAGAGAGAGAGAGAGAGAGAGAGAGAGAGTGTGAGTGAGCTGCAGTGTTTTGTAGTTTTTCTTACTTTTCTTTTTGTTGTTTTTGATCATTTCATTTAGTTTTGGTTAGTTTAATGGTATAGGTCACTTTATATTTAATTTATAGTGTTTGTTGGTGGTTAGTTTGGGTTATTTGGGTGGTTTTGTCTCCTGCCGGCGTCTGGCCGGTCGGCGTGTGCAGCCGCCATGGTGAATGGAGAGGGGTTCTCCACGCTCACCAGGAAACATGGCATTAAGATCTGTCCTAGTTTCCCGTGTAGCGTGGAGGACATTAGTCTAGCTGTGGGGGAAAAGGTCGGGCACGGTAGTATTATGTCGGCCGCTCGGATGAACGGCGCCGTGGTCATCTTCCTGGACCGGGAGGACAAGGTGAACCAAGATGCCCAGCGGTCCGCTGCCGAGGCGGTGGACCCCCCACAGTCCGGGGCTGCTGCTGCCTCGGTGCCGGCTGCTGCCTCCGAGCGGCCGATGCCCGCTCCGCGTGCTGCACAGCGGCGTGGTGATGCCGTGTCTGACCAGACGCACCGGGTGAGTACTGTAGATACACAGGGTGTTAGTGTGAATGTTGACAGAGAGAATGTGAGTGAAGATGAGAGAAGTGTAGTGGGTGAGGAGGAAGAAAAAGAAAAAGAAAAAAAACAAACAGGTGAAGGTGTGTCTGGGGAACAGACAGGTGAGATCAGGGACACACAGGAGGGACAGTCAGGGGAGACAGGTGAGATTAGGGACACACAGGAGGGACAGTCAGGGGAGACAGGTGAGATTAGGGACACACAGGAGGGACAGTCAGGGGAGACAAGTGAGAATAGGGACACACAGGAGGGACAGTCAGGGGAGACAGGTGAGAATAGGGACACACAGGAGGGACAGTCAGGGGAGACAGGTGAGAATAGGGACACACAGGAGGGACAGTCAGCGGAGCTACAGGCCTGAAATACACACATACATGCTCAGGACGTATTCATGCACAAATGAGTGAGTGTCAGAGTGAGTGGGCTGCCAGTGCTGGACCAGCGCCCTGAGCGGTTGGGGGGGGGTACGGTGCCTTGCTCAAGAGCACCTGGTAGTGCCCAGGAGGTGAACTGGCATCTCTCCAACTACCAATCCACACTCTGTACTTTGGTCCGTACTGGGACTTGACCGGCGACCCTCCGGTTCCCAACCCAACTCTCTACGGACTGACCTACTGCCACCCTAATTAGCTGTTTTGTTAGCAGAGTTAGCTGTTGTGTTAGCAGAGTTAGCTGTTGTGTTAGCAGAGTTAGCTGTCGGTGTTGTAATTTGTAGACATCCCTAAGCACTCGTCTTACTGCCGGTAGCAGCAGAGAGCAGAAGCCAGCAGGCAAGTCTTATTTAAATAAACTCCTGGTGTTCTTACAAACTTTCCAATCCATCGTTTTATGAGTACATAACCTATTTGTACTACTGTAGAAGTTTGGTATCATTTTGGGCATTATTAGTGGGGTAACTTACGAGATACACTCTTGGATCCATTAGTGCCTGCACTAAGCTAACCAGCTGATAACGCTAACTCTCCCAATGTTGGACCCAGGTGAAAAAGCTTCTGGGGGTGTTTGGCTCGAGGTCGTGGTGCAAAGGACCCTCGGGTGAAATTACTCCCAACCATCACTTTAACATCTGATTTATTTTAATTTAGTAGGTTTATCTCAGTTTAAACTATTTATTTGTTATTTCTGTAGAGCTTCAATAAAACATGTCTACTATTCCTCTTCTTCTCTCCCTCTCTCTCTCTCTCTCTCTCTCTCTCTATTTACCTATCTCTCTCTCTCTCTCCCTCTCTCTCTCTCCCTCTACCTCTCTCTCTCTCTCTCTCTCTCTCTCTCTCTCTCTCTCTCTCTCTCTCTCTCTCTCTCTCTCTCTCTCTCTGTCTCCGATCAGTCATATCCTGATCATCCAGAGAGGTTTGACTGGTATCAGCTGCTGTGTAGAGATGGTCTGACTGGTCGCTGTTACTGGGAGGTCGAGAGGAGAGGAGATGTTGAGATATCAGTGAGTTACAGAGGAATCAGGAGGAGAGGAGACAGTTATGACTGTGTTTGGAGGTAATGATCAGTCCTGGAGTCTGATCTGCTCTGATGATGGTTACTCTGTCCGTCACAATAACATCAGAACATCCATCTCCTCCTCCTCTGTCTCTAACAGAGTAGCAGTGTATGTGGACTGTCCTGCTGGCTCTCTGTCCTTCTACTCAGTCTCCTCTGACTCACTGATCCTCCTCCACACCTTCAACACCACATTCACTCAGACTCTCTATCCTGGGTTCTGGTTCTGGTCTCCTGGTTCCTCAGTGTCTCTGAGTCCTCTGGAGGACGGAGAGTCTCCTCCTGTTTCTCACTGCTGATCAGTTGAGTCTGTACAGGATCACACTTACAGAAATATTTCAGGTTATTGTTATGAACTAATGAATGAACTTTGTATGAAATAATTCAGAATGATTGAACAGATTCCTCGTGAACATTGTAAACCTCTTCCACTTCCAGTCCTTTAAAGATGGAAGCTGTGATCATGAAATTGTAGAAATGCCGTTGACTTGTGTCATGTTTAGTTTTGAGTTCTGTCTCTTTTCACAATAAAAGCATAAAGTTACTGTGAGAGTGTTTGAGGTCTTTCTGTTTAACTTTTACACACGATAAGATGTCTGGGTGTCCCAGAGGTCTTCCAGGTGGAGCTGCAGCGTGAGAAACCCTCCAATCAGAGCAGTCCAGTACGTTAGTCTTTCACTTTTTCATTTTCATATTGTGTTGCGTTCAGGGAGCAGAGAGTCTGTCTGTTTTCTCTCCACGTTAGTTATCTGCTCAGCCAGCTGCTGTAACTTCACTCTGTGCTATTAGTACTTTTACTGCAGTAACATGTCATCAATGGGACAGAAAAGCTGTCTCATTGAGTCTGTTGGAGGTTTGATTCCCTCCCACATTAATATGTTTGTGTTGAAGACTTCACTGTTGGTATCAGTGAGGAAAGAAGACAGAGGGGGGATGGATTTCATATTTTAGGAAACATGTTCAGCTTGTGTAATGAGTAGTCAGTGTCTACAGTCATTAAATCTTTCAGTCAGTAACGGAGCATCGACAGCAGTCCAAATGTAAGCTAGCTAGCTTAGCTCTGTTAAACAACACATGTATTTTTTATTTATTCTTTATTGATTTTTTTAACTTTATTTCAAAAAAGTATTTTACAGAAGTTCAGTCATTGCAATATGTAGACAAATAAAATACAAAAATATATACAAATAATATAATATAAAAGTAAAAATGAAAATAATAGTCTAAATAGAAGGAAATAAAGATACAAAGGGGACAGACTTTCAAAAATCGTTAATAATGTAGACAGCAGGAGCAGTTAAACAAAGAGATTAGAGTAGACATCAGATATTAATATAGCTTTCTTATTGGATACCAACTTAAGAGACTCAGCACAATTCAGATTGTGCGGGACAGGAAGTCGAGCACAGAAACAAAATAAAACATCCGGTTACTTTTCAAAATAAAATACAGCGTGCTCACGGCAGGTCATATCTCCCTGCACTACACCTTGAAAACACAGCTCAGAGTAGTTTCCCCTCTACTCCTCTGGATGGAAACTAACTGTTGTTGGTTTTGTAGTTCTGTTTATAGAAACTACATCCTGTTATATCGCGCAAACATACGTGAATTCGCGAGATCTCGTGGTCGGCCGGCCGCAGCCGCTACGCAACTAATCCGGACCTGGTGGGTATTGACGGACGGCGGAGTTCCACATCCTGTGGAAATGCGGGGTCAAGGTACATGTCAAATTCAACCTGGAATAGTCTGAAGCTCGGTGTTGATCTGGAAAATTTCGCCTTACGAATATGGAACTTACCTAATAAAATAAAGAGATTTACAATATTACATAACTTTCTATCTTTACATTCAAAATAAGTAATAATATGTTTCCCTTCAAGTGTGATTGCATGTTTTGTTTTTGTTGTAGATACCATATAATCTTCAAAGCTTTTCCAAAATGCAATACAAAATGAACAACCATAAAAAGATGGGTTAACGACTCTCGTTCTGTTTTATAAAAACTACAATAATCATCAACAGGCATGAATTTAGATACAAACAGGTTTGTAGGGTATATATTATGTAATATTTTCAAATGTAATTCCCTAACTTTGTTTGTGATACAACATCTAAAGGGAACAAGCCATGCCCTAAGCCAGTTAACATCAGTGAAATGAGAACTCCAGAAGAATTTATTATAGTTATAGTTATTTTCTTTAAATTTAGAAAGCATTTTCTAATGTGCTTATTAGTACAAGTGCTGCTCATAATATCCATACCGTTTATATAAAGAGTAAAATTAAAACCAGTAACTTCATTTTGTTTTAGTTAACTTTTCATTAATTCTAATATGCCATTAGGTATAGATTTGAAAACTGAATTATATTCTTTGAACGTTATTGGGAATGCCTTCGCTCTGAGAAAATATTCATAATTAAGTAATCGACCATTACAATCAAAAAGATCTTTTATGAAGATAATATCTCTATCGATCCATTTTTGCAAATAGAGTGACTTGTTCCCCCTAGTGATGCATTCATTATTCCATAAGATAGACTTGTGTGGAGAAAAGTTGTGAGAAGGACACAGCTTCCAGGCCAAAAGAGCTTGTTGATAAAATCGGGATAGTTTTAACTGCAATCTTGTAATATTGTAGTTACATTTCAATACAAATTTAAGACCTCCTACACTATTAAAAATATTATTGGGGATAAAGTACTATAAAGACTCTGGTGCTCTCAAACTTTCCTTCAACCATTTCACCTTAAAGGTGTAATTCAAGTCCAAAAAGTCCAGAAGTTCAAATCCACCTTCATCCTTACAACCAGAGAGCACCGCTTTTTGTAAATGGTGGTGTCTGTTTTTCCATACAAAATTCCTAAATATGGAATTCATGTCTTTACATGTTGAATCATGGACATTGAGAGAGAGGGCAGGGTAGACACATCTTGAAATCCCTTCTGCTTTAGTCCAAAGAATCCTACCTAGAATAGAAATGTCTCTTTGAAGCCGTAAATTCAGCATGGTTTTAGTCTTCTTCAATTTAGACGAAAGATTAAGTTGTTGACGTTCCTTGTGGTCCTTGCAGATATGAATACCTAAATATTATACACATTTCTTAACAGGTATATTAAACATATTTTCCTCTTCAGTCTGATACAAACATAAAATTTCACATTTAGATTTGTTAAGTGTTAAACCTGAAGCAGCTGAAAATTGGTCAATTAGGGATATAACATATTCAATCTGATGTTTGTCACTCAAAAAGAGAGCCGTATCATCCGCTAGTTGAGTAACTCTAATTTCCTTACCAAAAATAGACAAACCTTTAATAATAGGATTATGTTGAATATGTAATGACAGTAATTCAACCACCAGCAGGAACAAGAACGGTGAAATAGGGCAGCCCTGGCGAACTGATCTCAGTACAGGAAATCTTTTTGTGGTGTTTGGATATAATATCACAGAACTATCAATATATTTATAAAACATCTCAACTGTAGATATAAAATGTTGTCCGAAATCAAAAATTTGAAGTGCTTTGAGTGAAAAATAGTGTTCTACCGTATGAAATGGTTTATAAAAATGAAGGAATACTATCAGTGCGTCAGTATTGATGTTATCAGAATAGTCCAGCAGGTCGAGAACAAGTCTTATATTAGAGCTAATGTGACGGTTAGACAGAAAACCTGTTTGTGTTTCACTTATTATCTCATGAAGACCTCTTTTTAATCGTTTAGCAAAAACTTATGATACAGTTTTGTAGTCGATATTTAAGAGCGTAATAGGTCTCCAATTTTCTATCAATAAGTGATCTTTATCAGGTTTAGGGAGAAGACATATTAAACCTTGCTTCATACTTGTGGACATTTCCTTTTTTAAAGTGCATTCTTTGAATAAATCAAATAGAGGATTTTCAATAGTTTCCCAAAAATGCAAATAAAATTCGACTGAAAGCCCATCATTACCCGGAGATTTCCCTTTTTTCATTGAGCTAACAGCCTCTGAGATTTCCACTTTAGTAACGGGACGTTCGCAGTCCATTTTAAATTGTTCAGATATAGTTGGTGTAAATGCTTTAACGGACTCGATAAATCTATCACATTCATCAAACTGAATATTTGACATATATATATATATATATATATATATTGCTATAAAATGTACCAACATATCTTGAAATGTCTAAAGAATTAGAGGTGATGTTATCATTAATTTTAAGAGTAGTTAAATTATTTCTCTTACGATTTCTCTTCTCTAAAGCAAAGAAGTAACTTGAATTTCTTTCCACTTGTTCCAACCATTTTGCTCGAGACCTTACAAATGCCCCTTTAGCCATTTCAATATACATATTATCTATTTCCT